>NC_036871.1:37812652-37822104 GCF_002910315.2 Salvelinus sp. IW2-2015
ATAGGGACGTAAGTAGTATAGTAGTAGTATATGTAGTAGTAGTGAGTAGTAGTAGTAGTAGTAGTAGTAGTAGTAGTAGTAGTAGTAGTATAGTAGTATGTGTAGTAGTAGTAGTAGTGTAGTAGTAGTAAGTAGTAGTAGTAGTAGTAGTAGTAGTAGAGTATAGTAGTAGTAGTAGTAGTAGTAGTAGTAGTAGTAGTATAGTAGTAGTAGTAGTAGTAGTATAGTAGTAGTAGTTAATATTGTTAGTATAGTATAGTAGTAGTAGTAGTGTAGTAGTAGTAGTAATAGTAGTAGTAGTAGGTAGTAGTTAGTAGTAATATTGTAGTAGTATGTAGTAGTAGTAGTAGTAGTTAGTCTTAGTAGTAAGTGTAGTAGTATAGTAGTATAAAGTGAATGGTAGTAATAGTAATAGAATAAGTAGTAGTAGTAGTGTATAGTAGTAGTGTAGTATATAGTAGTAGTAGTAGTAGTAGTGTTAGTAGTAGTAAAATAAGTAGTAGTAGTGAGTAGTAGTAGTTAGTAATAGTAGTAGTAGTATAGTAGTAGTAGTAGGTAGTAGTAGTTAGTAGTAGTATGTAGTTAGTATGTAGTAGTATATAGTAGTAGTTAGTAGTAGTAGTTAGTAGTAATAATAGTAGTAGTATAGTAGTAGTAGTAGAGTAGTAGTAGTAGTAGTAGTGTAGTAGTAGTAGTTAGTATAGTATAGTAGTATATAGTATAGTAGTGTTAGAGTAGTGTAGTAAATGTAGTATGTAGTAGGTAGTTAGTAGTAGTATATATAGTAGTAGTGTTAGTAGTAGTAGTAGTATAGTGTAGTTAGTATATGTATAGTAGTAGTAGTAGTAGTAGTAGTAGTAGTGAGTAGTAGTAGTAGTAGGCGTAGTAGTAGTAGTAGGTAGTTAGTGTAGTTAGTAGTAGTAGTACGTAGTAGTAGTAGTAGTAGTAGTGATAGTAAGTAGTAGTAGTGTAGTAGAGTAGTAGTAGTAATAATGAGTAGTAGTACTACTACTACTAACACTACTACTACTACTACTACTACTACTACTACTACTACTACTACTACTACTACTACTACTACTACTACTACTACTACTACTACTGTTTCAGCCTGGAGTTGGCTTGTTTACATGTGGATGCATGTTACAGAACTACACTGCTCCAGGAGTTCTGCTGCATGGACTTTGACTGTCTTCATCCATACGCTTATGGGGATCCACACACAACTGATCAGAGCTTTCCCTAGATAGCGTTTCCTAATAAGCCTTGCTAATAAGACCATTCCCAAGTGTACTGCACTGTAATCCTACGGGTTAGCCCCGTGGATGAGAAACCCATGCAGATGACTCAGTAGACGGTGTTACTTACTGTACGTAGTAAGTCAGAGTGATTGGCTCAGTTGCCAGGGGGAGAGTGAGATCATGTGAATTCTGGCAATTACATTAACACTGTTCCCGACCGCTTGACCTGTAACATAATGAACAAGAGTATGACTTCAGGATTTCAGCAGGGCCAGGCA
Organism: Salvelinus sp. IW2-2015; assembly: GCF_002910315.2. Classification (NCBI taxonomy): domain Eukaryota; kingdom Metazoa; phylum Chordata; class Actinopteri; order Salmoniformes; family Salmonidae; genus Salvelinus; species Salvelinus sp. IW2-2015. The sequence continues at coordinate 37,814,172 of NC_036871.1, forward strand.
ACACTCCTCTGTAAAGACAGGATACGTGACATAGAAATAGAATGACTAGGATGAATCGGATGTACAGTCTATTGATTATATTTCTATGTGAATCAAGGGTTCTATATCAATACACTGGACGGAGGAGGTTGGGTGAGGTTAGACATCCAAAATAATAACAGTATCGACACACTACCGTTATATTTTTTTGCCTGCCGTTCAGCACGATGCTACAATTTAGCATTTTCTAACACAATGACCTCAAACATAGATTGTTTTCGCTAGTCCATCCCAACCCCTCCTCCCTTCTCCCTCCTTCCTCCCTTCCTCACTCATTCCACCCCTTCCTTACTCCTTCCATCAGACGAAATTCCATAACTCATGGATGCAAAATCCACCCAAAAAAGGTAAATATATGAAACCGAATAGAGGATAAGGAAGCTGCCTATTCCTTTAATTGTGGTGCACGACTCTCCAGCTCATGAGATAATCTGGTTTTCTGTTTGGTTGCTGGGCAGATGGCGCCAGTAAATGGTGACAGAGGACAGAAGAAAGGCTTTGGCTCTACGTTTGTACGGCTTGGACGCTGCTCCATCCTATAATCTCTGGTGAAACGCATTGGCCTCACAACCAGCCTGTCTGCCTGCCTGTATCTCAATGAACACTGGCCCCACAACCAGCCTGTCTGCCTGCCTGTATCTCAATGAACACTGGCCTCACCACCAGCCTGTCTGCCTGCCTGTATCTCAATGAACACTGGCCTCACCACCAGCCCTGTCTGCCTGCCTGTAATCTCATGACATGGCCTCACCACAGCCTGTCTGCCTGCCTGTACTTCATGAAACTGGCCTCACACCCGCTGTCTCTGCCTGTATCTCAATGAACCTGGCCTAACACCAGCTGTCTGCTGCCTGTAATCTCAATGACACTGGCCCAACCAGCCTGTCTGCCTGCTGTATCTAATGAACTGGCAGCACCACAGCTGTTCTGCCTGCTGTTCTCAATGAACAAATATTAAATGTCATCATAGAGAGGGAGGGGGGGGGGGGGGAACGAGAGGAGAGTTGAGAAGAGAGAAGGAGAGAGAGAGTTAGAGAAAGAGAGAGAGAGGAGAGAGAGAGAGAGAGAGAGAGAGAGAGAAGGATTTTAATCCCTATATCTGCGAGATGACCGCAAGTGAGGTGAAAGTTATATGTAAGAAATGCTGTATGAATGAGATGTGTGATGTGGAGTGTGGGAGAGCTGCATGGGTGCTACAAGAGGATGGAGGAGAGAGACCATAGGTGCAGAAGAGAGCGACGCTTTTACACTTTGCTTCTGCCATGTCACTCTCTGGTGGCTCTCTTGTCTTCTCTCGCGTCTTTTCCTTCCACGCTACGCAGATAGCCCATTTTCGTTGACCACTATGTGTATCGACTCTGGGATATAAGTCGTGCTTTATATGCCCGCTTCGCCCCTTATTCCTCGTTCTCTTGTCCTCGCTCTCCTTTCTCTCCCTCCCACCTCTGTCCTTCTCACTGGTAACGTAGCCAGAAGATAGTTTTGGTGGGGATTTGCGTTTGGGGTTGGGCTCTGAGCTGAAGTTTTTGGTTGGAGCTGACCAAATTGTGGAAGGCACTTAAATTCAGTATGTTAAAATGTGGAAAACATTAAAGTATACGGGATCACCTTAGGGCGGCTGCACGCAACCTATTATACTCGATCGCTCAGGCGAAGACAAAGACCATTTAACACTGAATTTTCAAAGACCAATGTAGTCATTTATTGGTCCAACTGTAAAGTCAATGACTGCATTCCATCCACAGATGTAACCCACGCTTACAGCACCAAATACCACCATACACACAAATTAGGTACAGCTCTCCCGTCTTTTCCCCGCCTCTCCTGTCTTCTCTCACGTCTCTCTCCGTCTCTCTCCGTCTCTCTCCGTCTCTCCTCTCTCCGTCTCTCTCTCGTCTCTCTCTGTCTCTCTCTGTCTTCTCTCGTCTCTCTCTGTCTTCTCCGTCTCTCTCTGTCTCTCTTCGTCTTCTCTGTTTCTATGTATATCCTAATTATGTCTTATTGACATCATCGAGTTGCAGTCAGGGACTGACTGCTAGTAGATATACTGCATGTCTGATTCCTTCTTCCTCCACTCCATCTAAACCAGCAGAAAGCACACTGCCTGCTTCCCTCCTAGACATCCTCCAACATAGCAGGAGGCCAGGGTCAGGTCAGGATCATGGTCTGTGAAAATAAATAAAGATAAATGCTCTTCTTGACTGATTAGAATTTGAAGGAATCCCTCACGTGCCTGGATAGAGCCTCTTTGGCAGGAAAATTTGCATGGACTAAAGTGAACTCCTCCTGTGTGTGAATGGAGGACTAGAACATTGAGGGACCTTGGCCTTCTGCTCAGAGGGGAGGAGGAGGGAGGGAGGGATGGAGAGGGGGGAGACAGAAAAGGGGGAGAGACAGAGAGAGAGAGAGAAAGAAAGAAAGAAAGAAAGAAAGAAAGAAAGAAAGAAAGAAAGAAAGAAAGAAAGAAAGAAAGAAAGAAAGAAAAAGAAAGAAAGAAAGAAAAAGAAAGAAAGGGGGATAAACTTCTCATCCAGTATTTGCCGTATCAGGGACTGTAAATAGCTTATTCCGCAAAGTGTCCTGCATGTCAAATCAAATTAGAGTTTATTGGTTGCGTACACAGATTTGCAGACGTTCTTGCAGGTGTAGCGAAATGCTTGTGTTTCTAGCTCTAATGGTGCAGTAATACCTAGCAATAATAAATATAAAAACAATAAACACGTAACCCAGAAAAATTAAGAAATTATGAAATATCAGAACGAGCAATGTCAAAGACCAGAATATAAATAAATATATATACTGTATATACATATAATGGTGTGTAAAGACAGTATGGACAGTATATGAATAGAAAAGGTTTATACAGCAGTAGTTACATAGGATGAGCCATGACTAGAATACAGTATATATAGTGCATTCGGAAAGTATTCAGACCCCTTGACTTTGTCCACATTTTGTTACGTTACAGCCTTATTTTAAAATGTATTAAATAAATTGTTTTCCTCATCAATCTACACACAATACCACATAATGACAAAGCGAAAACAAGTTTTTGAAACGTTTGTAATTGTATATWTWTTTTTTATTAAATACCTTATTTACATAATTATTCAGACCCTTTGCTATGAGACACGAAATTGAGCTCAGGTGCATCCTGTTTCCATTGATCATCCGTGAGATGTTTCTACAACTTGATTGGAGTCCACCTGTGATATATTCAGTTGATTGGAGAAGATTTGGAAAGGCACACACCTGTCTACATAAGGACAGTGCATCTCAAAGCAAAAACCAAGTCATGAGGTTGAAGGAATTATCGGTAGAGTTCCAAGACAGGATTGTGTCGAGGCACAGATTTAGGGAAGGGTACCAAAACATTTCTGCAGCATTGAAGGTCCCCAAGAACACAGTGGCCTCCATCATTCTTAAATGAAAGAAGTTTGGATCCACCAACACTCTTCCTAGAGATGGTCAAACTGAGCAATCAGGGAGAAGGGCCTTGGTCAGGGAGCTGACCAAAAACGTTTGTCACTCTGACAGAGCTCCAGAGTTCTTCTGTGGAGATGGGAGAACGTTCCAGAAGGACAACCATTTCTGCAGCACTCAACCAATCAGGCCATTATGGTAGAGTGGCCAGACAGAAGCCACACCTCAGTAAAAGRCACATGACAGCCCACTTGGAGTTTGCCAAAAGGCACCCAAAGGACTCTCAGACCATGAGAAACAAGATTCTCTGRTCTGATGAAACCAAGATTGAACACTTTGGCCTGAATGCCAAGCATCACGTTTGGAGRAAACCTGGTACCAGCCCTACAGTGAAGCATGGTGGTGGCAGCATCATGCTGTGGGGATGTTTTTCAGCGGCAGGGACTGGAGACTAATCAGGATCGAGGGAAAGATGAATGGAGCAAAGTACAGAGAGATCCTTGATGAAAACCTCCTCCAGAGCGCTCAGGACCTCAAACTGGGGAGAAGGTTCACCTTCCAACAGGAGAACGACCCTAACCACACAGCCAAGGCAACGCAGACGTGGCCAGAACAGTGACTAAGGCTAGTTAGTGGTGACTGTTTAACAGTCTAATACACCTGTACTGTCTCCGCATTCTAGATGGTAGCGGGGTGAACAGGCCGTGGCTCRGGTGGCTGAGGTCCTTGATTATGTAATCAGTCCGATTGCATGATTGTTACTTCGTTTTTCTCTGGTCGACATCACTCTCCTCGTGTAGCCGACTCACAGAGGGCACGGAGGACTTTCTCCGGTCGACATCACTCCCCTCCGTGTAGCCCACTCACAGAGGGCACGGAGGACTTTCTCCGGTCGACATCACTCTCCTCGTGAGCCGACTCACAGAGGGCACGGAGGACTTCTCCGTCGACATCACTCTCTCGTGTAGCCGACTCACAGAGGGCCGGAGGACTTTCTCCGGTCGACATCACTCTCCTCGTGTAGCGACTCACAGAGGGCACGGAGGACTTTCTCCGGTCGACATCACTCTCCTCGTGTAGCCGACTCACAGAGGGCTCGGAGGACTTTCTCCGGTCGACATCACTCTCCTCGTGTAGCCGACTCACAGAGGGCACGGAGGACTTCTCCCGGTCGACATCACCTCCTCGTGTAGTCGACTCACAGGGGCACGGAGGACTTTCTCCGGTCGACATCACTCTCCTCGTGTAGCGACTCACAGAGGGCACGGAGGACTTTCTCCGGTCGACATCACTCTCCTCGTGTAGCCGACTCACAGAGGGCACGGAGGATTCCCTCGGTCGACATCACTCTCCTCGTAAGCCGACTCACAGAGGGCACGGAGGACTTTCTCCGTGTCGACATCACTCTCCTCGTGTAGTCGACTCCACGAGGGCACGGAGGACTTTCTCCGTCGACATCACTCTCCTCGTGTAGCCGACTCACAGAGGGCACGGAGGACTTTCCCGGTCGACATCACTCTCCTCGTGTAGCCGACTCACAGAGGGCACGGAGGCCTTCTCCGGTCGACATCACTCTCCTCGTGTAGTCGACTCACAGAGGGCACGGAGGACTTTCTCCGGTCGACATCACTCTCCTCGTGTAGTCGACTCAAGAGGCACGGAGACTTTCTCCGGTCGACATCACTCTCCTCGTGTAGCCCTCACAGAGGGCACGGAGACTTTCTCCGGTCGACATCACTCTCCTCGTGTAGCCGACTCACAGAGGGCACGGAGGACTTTCTCCTCGACATCACTCTCCTCGTGTAGCCCACTCACAGAGGGCACGGAGGACTTTCTCCGGTCGACATCACTCTCCTCGTGTAGACAACTCACAGAGGGCAGGAGGACTTTCTCGGTCGACATCATCACTCTCCTCGGTAGCTGACTCACAGAGGGCACGGAGGACTTTCTCCGGTCGACATCACTCTCCTCGTGTAGTCGACTCACAGAGGGCACGGAGGACTTTCTCCGGTCGACATCACTCTCCTCGTGTAGCCGACTCACAGAGGGCACGGTGGACTTTCTCTGGTCGACATCACTCTCCTCGTTAGTCGTCTCACAGAGGGCACGGAGGACTTTCTCCTGTCGACATCACTCTCCTCGTGTAGCCCACTCACAGAGGGCACGGAGGACTTTCTCCGGTCGACATCACTCTCCTGTGTAGCCAACTCACAGAGGCACGGAGGACTTCTCCGGTCGACATCACTCTCCTCGTGTAGCCGACTCACAGAGGGCACGGAGGACTTTCTCCGGTCGACATCACTCCTCCCGTGTAGCCGACTCACAGAGGGCACGGAGGACTTTCTCCGGTCGACATCATCTCCTTGTGTAGCCGCTCACAGAGGGCACGGAAGATTTGGGACCAAATAGAGCAGAGTGGAGAGAATCTAGCCAGTTCACCATAATCAAACCCCATAAAAGGAATACAGATTTACAGCACAGCTCGCAACAGAAATATAGTTACCGGTTTCTTCTCTGTGAGTAGATGCAGATGAAAATCATTCGATGTAGCATTTGTATAACTTCTTATGGATAGGGGACAGCACTTTTCACGTTTGGATGAAAAGCATGCCCAGAGTAAACGGCCTGCTACTCAGTCCCATTGCTAATATATGCATATCATTAGTAGATTTGGATAGAAAACACTCTGAAGTTCTAAAACTGTTTGAATGATGTCTGTGAGTATAGTTTGGATTTGTTTACCAAACGCGCTACACAAAGGAGCTATTTGGACATAAATGATTACATTTATGGAACAAATCAAACATTTATGTGGAACTGGGATTCTGGGAGTGCATTCTGACAAAGATCTATCAAAGGTAAGTGATATTTATAATGCTATTTCTGATTTATGTTGACTCCAACATGGCGCATATCTCTTGGGTTGTGTTGGTCTCTGAGCGCCGTACTCAAATTATGCATGGTTTGCTTTTTCCGTAAAGTTTTTTGAATTCTGACACAGCGGTTGCATTAAGGAGAGCATACTCTTAAATCTGTGAATAACACTTGTATCTTTTGTCAATGTTTATTATGAGTATTTCTGTGATTTGATGTGGCTCTGTGCAAATTCACGGGATGTTTTGGAGGCAAAGCCAAATGTAAACTGAGGTTTTTGGATATAAATATGAACTTGATCGAACAAAACATACATTCTTGTGTAACATGTTGTCCAGGGAGTGTCATCTGATGAAGAATATCAAAGGTTAGTGATTCATTTTAGCAATATTTCAGCTTTTTGTGACTCCTCTCTTTGGTTGGAAAATCGCTGTATGCTTTCTGTGACTAGTTGCTGATCTAACATAATGATATGTTCTGCTTTCGCCGAAAAGCTTTTTTGAATTCAGACACTGTGGTTGGATTACCGAGAATTTTATCGTTAAAATGGTGTCTAATACTTATATGTTTGAGAAAATTGAATTATGAGATTTCTGTTGATTGAATTTGGCGCCCTGCAATTTCATTGGCTGTTGGCGAGGGGTTCCGCTAGCGGAACAGGGTTGGACAGGATAATAATTGCTTGTCCCAGGTCTGCATCTTTACCATTCTCTAGCATAAAAGCCTTACATAAACACCAAAAGATGTGAATTTCTTAATCAGATTTGTACATTTTTTATATATAAACCCCAACAATGCAACAATGAGGAAAGGCAACTCACAGGAGTTAATTATTCCAGGGGGTTTCAAACCTCTCCTCGGTGACCTCCAGCGGTTCCATATATTTTAACTATTCCCACAGCTAACAAACCTGATTTCACTTTTTAACTAAACCATCAAGCCCTTGAATCAGGTGAATCAGTTGAATCAGGTGAATCAGGTGAATCAGGTGAATCAGGTGAATCAGGTGAATCAAGTGAATCAGGTGAATGAGGTGAACCGGGTGAATCGGGTGAATCAGGTGAATCAGGTGAGCTAGTTCAGGGCTATAGTGAAACGTCTGAGGGTCTCCGAGGAGAGGTTTGATAACCATTTAGTTAGGCAATACAGCAGCACCAAGAGACGTGGGACCAGGGTAGTGAGGAGAGCCTTAGGCTACGACATGTTGTGCTTCACAACACGTGTACACTCACAGTTCGTCAACAGCAGCACAACTGCATGACCTGAAAGTGGAAACTTCTAAATACAAAAGAAGCCATTTGTAGGACATACTGCAGCTAGTTCCCAAGTCTGAGGGAGAGAACACGAAGGTAGATGAACACACACACACACACACACACACACACACCAGAATATTATGTCATGTTCTTTTCCTCAGCAATAAATACTTTTCAATTACCATGAATACTACTCTCCACACATAGCACCCACATCACAGTACACTGTGTTTGAAGGGGAGAACCAGTATAATAAGCATCAAAGATTTCCAGCTGACTCTCTGCTTGAGTAAGGACAGTATGCCAAGGAGGAACTTTTGTACTGTGCGTGTGTCTGTGTG
>NC_036871.1:37822582-37826848 GCF_002910315.2 Salvelinus sp. IW2-2015
CTACCTGGAGACGACAAGGGGAAGAATGAGCATCTTTAACATCCTCATCAGGAGCTCTCCAGGAAACTGGAAATACTTCACCTCCTACGGAAACACAGAGAGGACACACAGAGCAGACGTTAGTTAGGGTAGATAGATACAGTAAGTATACAGTAGGTTGGGTTTCCATTTACCTGAGAAACATCTGGAGCATCCCAAAAACATATTGTTACCTAAATCAATGAACGTATATAAATGTTGCTTTCTCATATGTCAAGTGAAGGTTGATTGGTTGACGTCAATTATTTCGCTACTAATGTGAATATTTCAACACCATAGTGCCCTCAAAGCTCATCACTAAGCTAAGGACCCTGGAACTAAACACCTCCATCTGCAACTGGATCCTGGACTTTCTGACGGGCCGCCCCCAGGTGGTGAGGKTAGGTAGCAACACATCTGCCACGTTGATCCTCAACAATGGAGCCCCTCAGGGGTGCGTGCTCAGTCCCCTCCTGTACTCCCTGTTCACCCATGACTGTGTGGCCAGGCACGACTCCAACACCATCATTAAGTTTGCAGTGGTAGGCCTGATCACCGACAATGACAAGACAGCCTATAGGTAGGAGGTCAGAGACCTGGCCGGGTGGTGCCAGAATAACAACCTATCCCTCAATGTAACCAAGACTAAGGAGATGATTGTGGACTACAGGAAAAGGAGGACCGAGCACGCCCCCATTCTCATCGACAGGGCTGTAGTGGAGCAGGTTGAGAGCGTCAAGTTCCTTGGTGTCCACAACACCAACAAACTAACATGGTCCAAGCACACCAAGACAGTCGTGAAGAGGGCACGACAAAGCATATTTCCTCACAGGAAACTAAAAAGATTTGGCATGGATCCTCCGATCCTCAAAAGGTTCTACAGCTGCAACATCGAGAGCATCCTGACTGGTTGCATTACTGCCTGGTACGGCAACTGCTCGTTGCCACAAGGCACTACAGAGGGTAGTGCGTACAGCCCAGTACATCGCCGGGGCTAAGCTGCCTGCCATCCAGGACCTCTACACCAGGCGGTGTCAGAGGAAGGCCCTAAAATTTTTCAAAGACCCCACCCACCCCAGTCATAGACTGTTCTCTCTACTACCGCATGGCAAGTGGTACCRGAGTGCCAAGTCTAGGACCAAAAGGTTTCTCAACAGTGTTTACCCCCAAGCCATAAGACTCCTGAACAGGTAATCAAATGGCTACCCGGACTATTTGCATTGTGTGCCTGTATGTAGCCTCGCTACTCTTATTTTTCATTTTTGAATATTGTTCACCTAATACCTATTTTTTACTTACAAATTGCACTGTTGATTAGGGCCTGTGTGTAAGCATTTCACTCTAAGGTCTACACCTGTTGTAATCGGCGCACGTGACAAATAAACTTTGATTTGATTTGATTTGGTCCCAAACCGTCATTTTAATCAGGTTGCCAGTACAGGTGTAGGGAGGTGGTCCTCGGGAGGGTTTCAGTACAGGTGTAGGGAGGTGGTCCTCGGGAGGGTTTCAGTACAGGTGTAGGGAGGTGGTCCCAGGAGGGTTTCAGTACAGGTCTCCCCTCCCATCCTGATGAAACCTTCGTGGGATGCGCAACTACCCTAACTGTACTGAACCTGCTGAGGACCACCTCCCATACACTGTCTGCACCTCTGGGACACATCCCTCAGTGTACTGAAATACCTTCGCTGGGACCACCTCCATAACTCATGTCTGAACCTCTTGAGGACGCACCTCCCTACAGCTGTTATGAAACTGACTGAGGACACCTCTTACGCTGTACTGAAACCTCCTGAGGAACATCCGTAACACCTGTACTGGAACACTCCTTGGGACCCTCCTACCTGGTACTGAAACTCTGGGACGCAAACTCTTACCACTGTATGAACCTCCTGTAGGAGAATCCTACACTGTACTTGAAACTCCTGGGCACATACCTTAACTGTAACTGAAACTCCTGAGAACACTCCCTAACATTGTACTAAACCCTCTGCGGACCCTCCCTACACTGCTACATGAAACCTCCTGGACACTCCCTTAACCTGTACTGAACCTTCCATGAGGACACACTCCTACCTGTATGAAACCCTTCCTGAATGGACCATCCTCACACCTGTACATGCCTTCTGGGACTCTCGCGAAACCTTCTGGGACCCTCGTACACTGTACTGACACCCTCCAGAGGACCACCTCCTTACACGCTGTACTGAAACCTTCGAGGACCACCTCCTACACCATGCATAGAAACCCTCCCGAGGACCACCTCTACCACCTGTACTGAAACCTCCTGAGACCACTCCCTACACTGTACGGTGAAACCCTCCTGAGGACCACTCCCTACAACTGTACTGAACGCTCGGGACCACCTCCATACACCTGTATCTGAACCTTCTCTGATGATCACCTGATCCACACGTTTAGCTGAAACCTTCCTGGGACACACTCCTACAGCCTGTACTGAAACCTCCTGTAGGACCACCTCCCTACACTCTGTTAACTGAAACCTCAGAGGACGAACCATCTCCCTAACACTTTGTACTGAAACCACTTCCTGCGGACACCTCCACATCCTGTATGAACCTCCTGGACCACCTCCTACACACTTGTACTGAAACCCTCCTGAGACCACCTCCTATACCTGTCTGAACTCCTCCTACGGACCACCTCTAAACCTGTACTGAAACCCTTTCCTGAGGACCAATCCTACACCTGTACTGAAAACCTCCTGAGGCCACCTCCTAACCTGTTACTGAAACTCCTGCAAGGACCACTCCTAAACTTTAGAACTTGCTGTGACTTCTTACTCGATAACCTTCTGGCCACCCGCCTACACCTGTTACTGAACCTCATGAGGCATACTAACGGTGTACTGAAAACCTACCAGAGGACCACTCACTACACTGTAACTGAACTTCTGAGGAAACATATTCTGACCACTGCTACTTGAAACGTTCCTGGAGGACCCTCACCTACACTGTATGAAAGCCCCTGAGTACCCCACTCCCTACATGTGGTTCAGAAAACCTCTGAGGTACCATGCGTACCTGTACCTCAGCGTTAGTCCGTCCCTTTTTTATCAGAAAAAAAGTGTGGTTTGCCACACAAAATATAAATTCAGGCCCAGAAACGGATCTGGTAGGTTTCAGCTATACCTTCATCATGAGTCAATGGTCTGTAGGTCTAACACATCTCTCCCGTCCATCGACCGAACATATTTACGGTCTGGTAGGCCTACTCATGCTCATGCTTAGCCACATTTGGTTTCTGGTAGTGTTTTTCATATTTTTATGCCCTTTTATTCCTTTGCTTTTTTCCATCCTTTTTTTCATTCCTATCAGTGTTCACACGTCTGGTAGGGCTAGCTCTCATACTTCATTACCATACAGGACCACTTTTTCCAAACACAGGGGTGGATGAGGCTAACTACTGCCTGTACCATTTTCCATCATCAATCATACAGAACGGTCTGTGAGGCTCTAACTTGCTCATTATACAGCACACGGTCTGGTAGGCCTAGATTAACACTTGAATTCAGTAAGTGAATCGACTCTACATGCATAAGACCAGCAGGTCATGGTAGGGCTATTCCATCAATTACTCTCTACATACGCAACACACGGAATTGGTAGAATTATGCCCTATTTCCATCCATATAGCACCACGGTCTGGTGCTAAATACATTTCACATCTCACAGAACAACGGTCTGGTAGGTCTCTAACTTACCATGCTTCTTCATCTATGTTTTGAACAGCACACATATAATGCTTACGTTAAATCAGCTTTCAACATTGTCGATACTTTGTGTTCATACTCTCTCAATTGGCATTTACTTTGAGAGGTTTGTTTTTAATCTAGCAACGTTCGTTACTATGGGTAACCGCTCTGATACATATCGGATGTTGCTCTTTTTCAGCTTTTGTGTTTTTTATTTGGGCTTTTGGCCAGAATCGAAGTATGAAACCTTTACAACACTTAAATGTTTAAATGTGGAAGGATGGGAATGGTGTGTGTGTGTGTGTGGGGGGGTGGTTGGGGTGTTAATTACTGAATACAGAAATTGAAGGATGAATCAACGAATATTCAGGGACTGAGGCTACTCAAACGAGCTGTGCTTGTCCATGGGAACGGATAAACGATGAAGGGGTCAGAAACGTGATACATCAAGCGTAATTACCATTAATATACAATAATGTTCTTCTTCTTCATCCCTCAAGATTTGACTTTTGATGTTACTTACAACAATCACTCAA
>NC_036871.1:37826873-37851848 GCF_002910315.2 Salvelinus sp. IW2-2015
GGCGACCACCTCCCTACACCGCTATTGAAACCCTCCCTCGCAGGACAACCTCCCCTACACCTGTTCACTGGAAACCCTCCTAAAGACCACGCTCCCTACACCATTGTACTGAAACCCTCTGCGGACCCCTCCCTACACCTGCTACTGAAATCCCTCCTGGACCACCCTTCCCTACACCTGTACTGAACCTTCCATGGGACCCACCTCCACTGACCCTGATACTGAAACCCTCCTTGAAGGACCACCTCCCCTACACCTGTACTGAAACCTTCTGGGACTCCAACTCCCTACACTGTACTGAACCTCGCTGAGGACCACCTCCCATACACCTGTCTCACCTGAGAAACCCTCCCAGTAGTGAAATACCTCCTGGACCACCTGCCTACTCAGTCTGAAACCTCCTGAGCGACGCACCTCCCTACCAGCTGTACTGAAACCTTGCGAGGACACCTCTCTACCTGTACTGAAACCTCCTGAGGAACATCCGTCCTAAACACCTGTACTGAAACGACTCCGCGGACCCTCCCATACCTGTACTGAAACTCTGACGACTTTACCACTGTTGACCTCCTGAGAGAACCACCTGTACTGAAACCTCCTGGGCCACCATCACCTACAGCCTGTAACTGAAACCTCCTGGAGAACACCTCCCTAGACTTGTCTAACCTGAACACTCCTCAACTGTAAGATCTGGCACTCCTACTTACTACCTCTGAACACACCTGTACTGAAACCTTTCCTGCGCGACCTCCTACACCTGTAACTGAAACACCTCCTGGGACCACTCCCTACACTGTCTGAAACCTCTCCTGGGACACCTCTACACCTGTACTGGAACCCCTCCAGAGGACACCTCCTAAGGGAGGTGGTCCTCAGGAGGGTTTCAGTACAGGTGTAGGGAGGTGGTCCTCAAGAGGGTTTCAGTAAATGTATTGGTTGGGGTCAATTACCTACATCCACTACACAGGTCACGACCACTAGACGTGTTATTTACCAAGTGGTAAGACAAGTGTACCAGGTAATTGCCATTGCAAAAGTAAATAGAATTTGGGAACCTATTTTTCCTGTAATGGGAACAATATCCTTTATATCACAGCAAGGTGCCTGAGTTGTCCCTTTCTATTAAGATTTGTCGAGAGAGCCTGTATGGCACCATTCCCCATGAACAGATTGTGCTTTATAATCACGTACTATATGTTACAGCTACTGCTGCAGCTATAGCCTTCAGGTTGATGTCCATTGCAGTAATACACGACTGTAGTACATGTATTAATGGTGCCAAGTCTGACGGTCTTGATACAATGCATGATACATGTTGTCATATAGGTTTCAGCTTCTCGATGTATCAACATGAGCAACGGAATATGTCCTTGGTGAAAAGAAACTGACATGAATAGTAACCATCACAACCACCACCATCATCATCATCATCATCATCATCAATATTGTCTTGTTTCGTCAGGAAAGAGTAACAGATTGTATCTGCATGCATCCCAAATGACACAGTATTTCCTATTTATGTGCACTACTTTTGACCACTATCCTATGGGTCTGGGCAAAAGTAGTCCACTATGTAGGGAATAGKGTGCCATTTGGGACGCGCAGTGTGTGTCCAGAGAGTCGTTTCCCTATAGCTCTTCATAGGTTCCCTATAGATCTTAACTTGTGTACATAATTGTACAATAATTATACCCTTGCCATGCAAGTGTAGTTGAGTAACCTGAAGAAAATAAAACAGCACGGATGTTCAGGTCCTAATTGATCTCCTGTGAGAAAAGCTTGGTGGAGAWAAAAAGAGGTCTGTTAATAGCCAAATGTCTGCCTGAGGAGAGAAGAGGTCTCTTAACAGAAGGAAGACCTGGCAGAGGATGCTGGGGATTAAACATGTTACGCCATGTGTCTGACTGTTACAAAATAACAATTCTTAATCTCTTTACTTTTAATGTTGATCTGTACTTCTATAGTTCTCCATTTGCAACTCACAGGCAATACAGGCAGTCTTGTGTTTTTGTGTTGGTAAAATGTATCACCTACATGTATTATTTGAGGAGGATATGAGCAGCAAGAGGTATAGTTAGGAAAGGGAGAGGGCAGCAGGAGTAAGGATAGAAAAGAGTAGGGATGGTAATAGAGAGTACAGAGGAGGGATGCTGAGGACAAAGGGAGGGAGGGAGGGAGGGAGGAGGAGAGGGAGGGAGGGAGGCGAGGGAGGGAGAGTGAAGCGGACAGCAGGGAGTGGAGCGTGAGGTGTAGGGACGAGAGGGAGGGAGGGAGATGGGGAGGTTAGAGCTTAGAGAGTGTGCGGCACGAGAGAAGAGAGAGAGCGACGAGAGCGCACGACGAAGAGAGTAGCCAGAGAGAGCACGAAGAGGTACACGACAGGAGAGATGGGTGAAAGTGAAAGAAGTCGGACGAAGAGAGAGAGGGAAGAAGAGGGGAGGGTGGAGGAGAGAGAGAGCGAGAAACGCGCGGAATGAGCGTGAGGCTTGATCGCATGGCAAGAGGAGCCGAGCCCCCTCCTTCCTCATCGACCAACCTCAAGATCCGCGAGAGACTGCAAACCAGGAGAGCCAATAACTGCAGGGAGGTAAGCCGGGAGCGTTTTGTAACACGGGAGGACATCTCTTTAAACAATTTACGACTTGAATTTAAGAGAGACCAAAAGAGAGTTAGACGGGGGAGAAGAAGCAGACTGAGGGGTCGGAGCGAGTATAAGGAAGATAGGATGGATGAGAGAGCGGTCAGGTTCGTGAAGCTCATTACAGCGGATGGGATGAGACAGAAGGCCGACAGGGAGCAGAGAGCAGGGGGGGGCCGACCGGCAAGGGTCAGTGCAGATTCGAAGGAAGAAGGCATGTGGGACTGGGAGGACGAGAGGATGAGCGATTTGGGATGAGGGGCGGTTAGATGCTAAAGAGAGACGAGATGGGGGCAATTAGGGTGGAGAGGAGTTAGTAGAGAAGGAGAGAGAAGAGCAGAGAGACAGGAGAGGGAGAGTGGATGAGAGCAAGAGAGGAGCCCATGTTACGACGAGGGGAGGGGACAGATGGAGAGAGAGAGAATAAGGAAATTTGGACACAATAATGGCAGGGATGATTAACAACGCTGAAGACTTTAGCTAACTGTTAAGTATTGGAAGGGGGGGTCAGACAAGAGAGGGAGGGGAGAAAAGGCAGGAGGATGAGGGAAGAGCTTAATTTGCCTTTTTAGATTCAGGACAATGCACTGCAGTCAAATGTCAGGCCTGATTAGTAGTGTGTGTGTGTGTGTGTGTGTGTGTGTGTGTGTGGTTGTGTGTGTGTGTGTGTGGTGTGGTTGTGTGTGTGGTGTGTGGTGGGTGTGTGTGTGTGTGTGTGTGTGTGTGTGTACATGTCTGTGAGACTTGGGTGAAAAACACACACACGCACACAAACAGCTGGCATCGGGCCCTGGCATCTGCCGCCACAGGACAAACAGGCTGGCATGTGCCATGTGGCAAACACACACACAGTTATAACTCCTTAATACAAATGTTAATGAATGAAAAACCCAGTGACATTCTGGGACGTTGATCCTATCATGACCAATTCATGATTGCTAACACTTGATGGTTCCTGTTGTCAAGGGCAATTCCACGATAATGGATGCCAAACAAAAAAAACGTTGATTTCAAAGTTTAACGAACCATACAACTCTATGCACAAGCAGAATTTCCCAAAACTCTGTTAAATATCTGCTCCTAGTTAAGATTCAAAGATGTCTGCAAAAATAATTGGGTGTCAAAAATTTATTTTGGTTATTGAAACAAGGTAAGGGGCTCCCGAGTGGTGCAGCGGTCTAAAGCACCGCATCTCAGTGCTAGAGGAGTCACTATAGTACCTGGTTCGAATCCAGGCTGTATCACATCCGGCCGTGATTGGGAGTCCCATCGGGCGTCGTACGGCGTTAGTTTTTTTTTCATTAACGGAATTTCATCATGGCTCCCTAATCTGTACCGTACAGAAATGCAATGATATGAATGTCATTCTCTCTACATGTCGGTTCTCATGGGTCCTTTAACATAGAAACGACCTCATGCATCTGTTAGAGGAGTCAAAGGGCAGAGAAGTACTTAGAGTAGCTCAGAGGCTTTTAAAGTATTTTAAGTGGATATCTAGATTTGGGGAGATCAGGATTGAGTACCAAATGGCACCCTATTTCCTATATAGTGCACTACTTTTGACTAGAGCCCTATCGGCCCTGGTCAAAAGAAGTGCACTCCATAGTGGATAGGGTGCCATTTTGTACTCAGAGGTCAGTTTGAGCCAGTTGCTGTTAAAGGCATGACATGTCTTTCCAGTCTCTCAAATGAAGCAAATTAATYGGGTTAATCTGGCCAATAAAGGAATCCACAGATTATATTAGATTATCCTGCTGCCATAGACTAGACTAGAGCATTCTGAGTTGGAATTACACAGTGGGTAACATCGGTAAGAAAAGGAAAGAGCTGCAATAAGCGTCAAGCTGGGGAATAACTACCCTTGTTATGGTGCATAGAAACCATTGCTATCCCTCTGTGTGAGAAACAAATACGAGAAATACGGAGCAAACAAACATTAAACTTTTCCTCCCTCGATATGTGTGTGATCCTGTAGACGTTGTACTGTACGTTGTCTTACGTCAGGTCGTGTCACTCCTATGCAACGGACATGAGAGTGGGTGCGGAGAGTTGGTAGGTGAGGGAGTACCAGAGAAGCGGATCGGAGAGGGAGGTTGGAAAAGAGGGTGGGACAGAGGGGCTGGTAGACGCGTTGTGGAGCAAGTGGGATACGGAGTGGAGGGGTGGAAGAGTGATACCCAAGTGTCGGTGGAAGAGTGGGTGAGAGCAGGGCATACGAAGAGTGCGAGGGGGAAGCAGTGGGATACGAAGAGTCGGCGCAGTGGAAGAGTGGGGGGACGAGCGGATAGCGGTAAGAGTGCGGTCGAAAGCAGTGGGATACGAAAGTGGGGTGAAGAGCTGGGCTGGAAGATGAAGCGGTGCGTCGAGACGTCGATACGCAAGAGCTCGGGGGTCGCAAGACTGCATGGGGTCGGAGACACGTGCGTTGCTGTGAGACTGCGGGAACCCAAGACGCCGCGCGGACCGTGGGACTGGTAAGGGGACCTGGAGCAGGAGAGCATCACCAAGACGTGGGGGCTGTAGCAGTGCGGTAGTCGGAAAGCAAGTACGAAGAGTGCGGGTGAAAGGGGGGGAGAGAGTGGCGACGTGGAGACGTGGCAACGTTGTAGCCAGTCACTGTTTACCTATCCACTCTTGATACGAGAAGCAGAACACCTCATTGCATTGCTGAACAACAGTATGATCTTGCTTACCACTTCAACCCACTTGGCTTGCTTTCCCCTACATGCTGCAGCCCTAATCTATCTGTCAAATAATGCCTAAGCCTGCCATTCCGCACTACGGACTGCTCATCTTGCTCTTGTCTTGAGAGCAATTTGGAACTGTAAACCTGGTGTAGACACTGTGCAAACCTGCGAGAACTGAGAATCTGGAGAACGCGAGTAACTGTGAAATCTGGAGAACTGGAGAACTGGACAATCTGACCTCAGGCCTTTGTCAAGAGACCCCACAGCCCATAACAAAAGTAGAACAGGAAACGCATCACCAGTAACCACAAATACGCAACCACATCCCAACTTGGTCACAGCCATCTCTGAAACTCACCAGAAACGAGCTGCACTATTTATGTAGGCCATCTAGAGAGCTTGCTGCAAAGCTTTACTGCAAGGTCCATCTCCACCAGGACTCGAGCAGAAAAATCGAGCACATTTGAAAAAAGTATGTTTTAAACATAAAATTCTAGGCAGCAGAAAGTAGTCAGCCTACGTCATGACTACTAACCCAGAAAACACAATACCCTTCCCAACGCACCTGTAGAGCCCTCTTACACCATGTTGAATTTCTATTATTCTCTGCCTCGATATAATGTACTCTCCAGATCTCCTCCCCCACTATAATTTACTCCCAGAGTCTGCTCTCTCCCACTTATAATGTACTCTCCCAGAGTCTCCTCCCCCACTATAAGTACTCTCCAGCAGCTCCTCCTCCCCCACTATAAATGTACTCTCCAGAGTCTCCTCCCCACTATAATGTACTCCCAGAGTCTCCTCCTCCCACTATAATGTCTACTCTCCAGAGTCTCCTACCCCCACTATAATGTAACTCCCAGATCTCCTCCCCCACTATAATGTAACTCTCCAGAGTCCTCCCCCCCACTATGAATGTACTCCCCAGATCTCCTCCCCCACTATAATGTACTCTCCAGAGTCTCCTCCCCCACTATAATGTACTCTCCAGAGCTCCTCCTCCACTATAAATGTACTCTCCAGAGTCTCTCCCCCACTATAATGTACTCTCCAGAGTCTCCTCCCCCACTATAATGTACTCCCCAGAGTCCTCCCCCACTATAATGTACTCCCCAGAGTCTCCTCCCCCACTATAATGTACTCTCCAGAGTCTCCTCCCCCACTATAATGTACTCTCCAGAGTCTCCTCCCCCACTATAATGTACTCTCCAGAGTCTCCTCCCCCACTTACACGACTGCACGTTTTTGGGACTAATGTTTAAAACATAGTGCATTGAAGAAACAGGATGTTCAAAGGAAACCAACAGGAAGGATTTATACAGTACCAGTCAAAAGTTTGGCAACACCTACTAATTCAAGGTTTTTTTCTTTATTTTTACTATTTTCTACATTGTAGAATAATAGTGAAGACATCAAAACTATGAAATAACACATATGGAATCATGTAGTAATCAAAAAAGTGTTAAACAAATCAAAATATATTTTATATTTGAGATTCTTCGAAGTAGCCACCCTTTGCCTTGATGGCAGCTTTGCACACTCTTGGCATTCTCTCAACCAGCTTCATGAGGTAATCACCTGGAATGCATTTTAATTCACAAATGTGCCTTGTTAAAAGTTAATTTGTGGACATTCTTTCCTTCTCTATTCGTTTGAGCCAATCAGTTGTGTTGTGACAAGGTAGGGGTGGTATACAGAAGATAGCCCTATTTGGTAAAAGACCAAGTCCATATTATAGCAAGAACAGCTCAAATAAGCAAAGAGAAACAACAGTCCATCATTACTTTAAGACATGAAGGTCAGTCAATGCGGAACATTTCAAGAACTTTCAAAGTTTCTTCAACTGCAGTATAAGAACGATAAGGCGCTATAATGA
Organism: Salvelinus sp. IW2-2015; assembly: GCF_002910315.2. Taxonomy (NCBI): domain Eukaryota; kingdom Metazoa; phylum Chordata; class Actinopteri; order Salmoniformes; family Salmonidae; genus Salvelinus; species Salvelinus sp. IW2-2015. The sequence continues at coordinate 37,834,075 of NC_036871.1, forward strand.
AACTGGCTCTCRTGAGGACCGCCACAGGAAAGGAAGACCCAGAGTTACCTCTGCTRCAGAGGATAAGTTCATTAGAGTTACCAGACTCAGAAATTGCAGCCTAAATAAATTCTTCACAGAGTTCAAGTAACAGACACATCTCAGATGTTCAGAGGACACTGTGTGAATCAGGCCTTCATGGTCAAATTGCTACAATGAAACCACTACTACAGGACACCAATAAGAAGAAGAGACATGCTTGGGCCAAGAAACACGAGCAATGGCCATTAGATCGGTGGAAATCTGTCCTTTGGTCTGCGTCCAAATTTGAGATTTTTGGTTCCGACCGCCATGTCTTTGTGAGACGCAGAGTAGGTGAACAGGTGATTTCCGCATGTGTGGTTCCCACCATGAAGCATGGAGGAGGAGGTGTGATGGTGTGGGGGTGCTTTGCTGGTGACATTGTCTGTGATTTATTTAGAATTCAAGGCACACTTAACCAGCATGGCTACTGCAGCATTCTGCAGCGATACGCCATCCCATCTGGTTTGTGCTTAGTGGGACTGTCATTTGTTTTTCAACAAGACAATGAACCAACACACCTCCAGGCTGTATAAGGGCTATTTGACCAAGAAGGAGAGTGATGGAGTGCTGCATCAAATGACTTGGCCTCCACAATCACCTGACCTCAACCCAATTGAGATGGTTTGGGTGAGTTGGACCGCAGAGTGAAGGAAAAGCAGCCAACAAGTGCTCAGCATATGTGGGAACTCCTTCAATATTGTTGGAAAAGCATTCCAGGTGAAGCTGGTTGAGAGAATGCCAAGAATGTGCAAAGCTGTCACTCAAGGCAAAGGTTGGCTACTTTGAAGAGCCGACCTTTGAGAGATATCCATGTTGTTTTATAACTTGACAGTATTTTGTCCCTAAGAAACCTTGCTTTTCTAATATGATCCATTACTCTCTGCAGAGCCTGTCATCTTCGGATGTATACATGTATTTATATATAATGCATAGCGTCACATATGTCGGATCTTAATTTGATCATCCTGTTGCAGGATAACTTTTTAACAAGGCTTCTGAAGTTTGTAACTTCAACTTTGAAATTTCTGACTTGATTTTCCTTTACGAAAATTTTATCAACCCTTACAAAAAGGTCCATAAATTATAATCCACATAATAATCCACATATTCTGTTGCTGCAGGATTATTTTCCTGCTGTAGCAAACTGGCTCAAATTAAGATCCTATATCTAATCAAATAATGTATTTTATTAGTCACATGCGCCGAATACAACAGGAATTCACCTTACAGTGAAATGCTTACTACGAGCCCCTAACAAACAATGCAGTTAAAAAAWATATGGATAAGAATAAGAAATAAAAGTAACAAGTAATTAAAGAGCAGCAGTAAAATAACAATAGAAAGACTGTATACAGGGGGGTACCGCTACAGAGTCAATGTCCGTGGCACCGGTTAGTTGAGGTAATATGTACATGTAGATAGAGTTATTAAAGTGACTGTGCATAGATGATAACAACAGAGAGCAGCAGTGTTAAAAAAAGGGGGGGGGGCAATGCAAATAGTCTGGGTAGCCATTTGATTAGGTGTTCAGGATCTTATGCGTTGGGGGTAGAAGCTGTTAAAGCCCTTGGACCTAGACTTTGGGCTCCGGTACCACTTGCCGAGCGGTAGCAGAGAGAACAGTATGACTAGGGTGGCTGGAGTCTTTGACAATTTGTAGGGCCTTCCTCTGACACCGCCTGGTATAGAGTCCTGGATGGCAGGAAGCTTGGCCCCGGTGTTTTACAGGGCCGTTCACACTACCCTGTAGTCCTTGCGTCAGGGCCAGCAGTGTGCCATACCAGCAGTGATGCACCCAGTCAGGATCTGTAGAACCTTTTGAGGATCTGAGGACCCATGCCAAATCTTTTCAGTCTCCTGAGGGGGAATAGGTTTTGTTGTGCCCTCTTCACGACTGTCTTGGTGTGCTTGGACCATGTTAGTTTGTTGGTGGTGTGGAACTTGAAGGAACTTGAAGCTCTCAACCTGCTCCATTGCAGCCCCGTCGATGAAAATGGGGGAGTGCTCTGTCCTCTGTATCAAATTATACATACATTCTTGTTTAATTGCATCAATTATTATAATTACACACCGGTATAGAACATAATGAGCCCGTTTCTAATTTCATTGCAGCATTTATTATGATGACACACTGGTACACAATTTAAACGTTTATTTTCATAACACACAGGACTGATTGAGTGTCGCACCCTACATGTGTAACATTAGCACAGCTGATTGTGTACATTGTGTGCAGTAATTATCTTTGTAAAGGTAACTTGAACAGGATGCCCTCAAACTAATTACAGTATTACAGTAATTACAGTATATTGTGTTGTGTATCTGATAAACATTGAATGTCTAGTGGGAAACGCTGCCGCCTGCAGCACGTCACCTACAGCGTGGGTACTGGTTAGGTATCCCGACCCGAACCCACCACTACTCTGCATCTGCCTTCCTCTCTGTATCCCCATGTCATTTTATTATTATTTTTTTTACAATTGTCTCTGTCCAATTAAAGTGAATATACCAGCACTATAAAAATATTAAAAAAGAACAAGCAAACAGCCAATAACACCAGTGTGCTGCGTTTTAGCCCATCTATGTGACTGACAGCAAAGCCTCAACAGCCACTAGCAATCCTTAATCTCATCAATTATCAGACCGATGAGAAGTCTGAGATAGATGTGAAGTCTGAGACCGATGAGAAGTCTGAGACCAATGAGAAGTCGCCTATTTTGTACACAGACAGGACAAGTGAAGCCAAACAAATCCACAGGGATGGGATCCGTTGGCATTACCCAACAGCATGAATCACCACACGAGTTGAAGTGTCTGGAAGTGCTAGGTCTAGCCGCTAAACTACAGCAGCCATTGGTACTGCAACATTACAGAGCTCGTCTGTACAGCAACAGCTTATAGAGCTTATAGGTCCCCCCTCTTTCTCTACCCACCTCAGCTCTCAAACACGTACTGTAACACTCACAGACCTAGCTGCAACACGAGTGTGCCTTATGAGCACAACACAAAACGTTCAAAAGATGTAATTCAAACAATTTTGCTCACCCTTCAATCACACAGGTGAAATAAGGTTGGTATTGTCACTTGCTAGGACAACAATGTGGGTTATAGGTAGGTGGGACAAAAGCCGTCTGTGTGAGGACAGGTTAGTGTATTGTTTTGGGGTATTTTTTTGGAGGACACTGAAGGGTGTTTTTCAGTGCTAGGGGGACAAAGGGACCAGTGGACAGGGAGGACCAACAGTGGACAGAGGGACCAGTGGACAGGGAGGACCAACAAGGGACAGAGGGACCAGTGGACAGGGAGGACCAACAGGGGACAGAGGGACCCATGGACAGGGAGGACTAACAGGGGACAGAGGGACCAGTGGACAGGGAGTAGCAACTGGGGACAGAGGGACCAGTGGACAGGGAGGACCAACAGGGGACAGAGGGACCAGTGGACAGGGAGGACCAACAGGGACAGAGGGACCCGTGGACAGGGAGGACCAACAGGGGACAGAGGGACCAGTGGACAGGGAGAACCAACAGGGGACAGAGGGACCCGTGGACAGGGAGACCAACAGGGGACAGAGGGACCAGTGGACAGGGAGGACCAACAGGGACAGAGGACCAGTGGAACAGGGAGGACCAACAAGGGCTTTCGGGATAGTGGAGGGGTGGGGGTTGGACAGACAGAGGGTTTTAGGGATAGTGGAGGGGTGGGGGGTTGAGCGTCCTTTAGGGACGGTGGGCGAGGGAACAGGTCCTTTAGGGACGGTGGGGCGAGGGAACAGGTCCTTAGGACGGTGGGCGAGGGAACAGGTCCTTTAGGGACAGTGGGCGAGGGAAAGGTCCTTAGGGGAAGTGGGGTGAGGGAACAGGTATTTAGGGACAGTGGGGCGAGGGAACAGGTCCTTTTGGGGGGGTGGGGCGAGGGAAACAGGTCTTTTAGGGACGGTGGGGCGAGGGAACAGGTCCTTTAGGGACGGTGGGGCGAGGGAGCAGGTCCTTTAGGGACGGTGGGGCGAGGGAACAGGTCCTTTAGGGACGGTGGGGCGAGGAGACAGGTCCTTTAGGGGGGTGGGGCGAGGAACAGGTCATTTAGGGACAGTGGGCGAGGGAACAGGTCCTTTAGGGGGGGTGGGGCGAGGGAACAGGTCCTTTAGGGGGGTTGGGAATAACTATTGAAGGGAGGGTTTTGGTTTGGGGGAGGAAACAGGACACCCTGCAGGTGTTTGACACTGACCTGGTCTGAGAGCTGCTTGCCCCGCAGGTGGAACCCCATCATACAGCCGATGACAACGGCCAACACAGACAGGATGAGGAGCCCGTTCTGCGCAACACATTCTTTACCCGACCCCAAACCTCCGAAAAGTTCACCGCCATCCTGATCTCCCCGAAAGTCCTCCACAGTCCCTGGCTGGTCACTCACTCCACCAGAGTCCCTGGCTGGTCACTTCACTCAGCCATAAAGAGCAAGGTCTATATGGGACACGCAACAGACCGGACGGCGATAGAAGATGGGGGAGGAGATATGGAAACAGAGAGCCTTGGAGAGAAGGGAGGGACTGAAAGAATGAAAGAGAGAAAAAAGACTGAATTGGGGAAGAGATGGATTGAGAGAAAAGGGAGTAGGTGGAGGAAGTAGAGGTTGGCCAAAACAAAGGGAAGAAGGCAGTAGTTGTCCTCCTCGGATAAAGCACTTTAGGGGGTTTCTGCGATGAAGCTCTCTCTATCATTCCACACAGGACTAAGAGCATCACACTTTCCAGGCACACACACAGAATTTCCTCTCTCTCTCTCTCTCTCTCTTGCTCTCTCTCTCACTCTCTCTCTTGCTCTCTCTTTCTCTTGCTCTCTCATCTCTCTTGCTCTCCTTCCCTCTTCTCTCTCTCTTCACTCTCTCGCTATCTCTCTTGCTCTCTCGCTCTCTCGTTCTCTTGTTATTCCTCTCTCTCTCTTCTCTCTCTCTCTCTCTCTCTCCTCTCTCTGGCCAGAGGGGCTCTGGTGACAGCTGGCAGTACTGTCATCAGGTTAATACATTAGATCCTATTAGGAGCGGCCATGACGAGCTATGCACCACACAACACCACACACACACACACCACACACACACAACACACCACACACACACACACACACACACACACACACACACCACACACACACACACCACACAACAACACACACACACACACACACACACATACACATACACACATGCAAACACACACTTCGCTGTGCTGCATTATTGGGATATCAGCAGGATGGATTAAAGACCTACCAACAATTGGACAGAGGATTGTTCCAACAACAACAAGTGTAAAACAACTGGCCTGGGTAGGGGAGGAGGGAAAGAGGAGAGGAGGGGGAGGGAGGGAAGGGGTGGGATGAGGAGAGGAGGAGGAAGAGGAGAGGAGGGGGAAGAGGAGAGGAGGAAGAAGAGAAGAGGAGGAGGGGGAAGAGGAGGAGGGAAGAGGTGGAGGAGGAAGTGGAAAGAGGTAAAGTGGAAGAGGGAGAATAGGAGGAGGGTAGGGGGAGGAGGAGGAAGAGGAGGAGGGGGGGGGTCAGAAGTCTGATGGCACTATGGTGTGATAAGAGCTCCTGCTAAATTAACTTAATATAAATGTGTATGTTAAAATGGACAATGCAAAGCATGCTGAGTATTATTCCAATGAGGTGTTGTCATGAGGAGCAGCTTGTGTCCAAATTGACTTTTAGTAAGGTGAGTGGAGGAGAACTTACGCAGCAGGTTAGGAGAATTAACATAGCAGGTAGGAGAATAACATAGCAGGTTAGGAGAATTAACGTAGCAGGTTAGGAGAATTAACGTAGCAGGTTAGGAGAATTAGGTTAAGCTGTATCCCATCTATAGCCTCGTGAGCTCATGAGATCAGGACTGTTCGTACGAGGCTATCCCATCTAGACATGACCCCGAAAACAAGGTCAATCACAATACCACAGTGTGCTTTGCAGTTCATTTTGGTATGTTAATTTCACATATACATTTACATTTTGGTCATTTAGCAGACCGTCTTATCCAGAGTGACAGTGCATTTAACTACGGTAGAAAAACACATACATATCACAGTCACAGTAAGTAAAACGTTTCTGTAATCGTTACTGAGAATGTTGCTGCTGTTCGGGCCGGATACTTACAAGTGCATTTCAACACAAAAAATACATGTATTTTAATTTCAATACATTAAAAAAAAAGTATTTTGTAGTTTATTTGAACTTTATGGTATACACAGTCTGTGTGAGAGAGACTAACTGCTGCAGCCAGGTGTGAGGAGAGACTTACTGCTGCATGCGCAGGTGTGAGGGAGAGACTAACTGCTGCATGCCAGGTGTGAGGGAGGACTAACTGCTGCATGCAGGTGTGAGGGGAGGACTAATGCTGCATGCCAGGTGTGAGGGAGAGACTTACTGCTGCATGCCAGGTGTGAGGGAGACTTACTGCTGCATGCCAGTGTGAGGGAGAGACTAACTGCTGCATGCCAGGTGTGAGGGAGAGACTAACTGCTGCATGCCAGGTGTGAGGGAGATACTTACTGCTGCATGCCAGGTGAGGAGAGACTTACTGCTGCATGCCAGGTGTGAGGGAGATACTTAACTGCTGCATGCCAGGTGTGAGGGAGAGACTAACTGCTGCATGCCAGGTGTGAGGAGAGACTAACTGCTGCATGCCAGGTGTGAGGGAGAGACTTACTGCTGGCATGCCAGGTGTGAGGAGAGACTAACTGCTGCATGCCAGGTGTGAGGAGAGACTAACTGCTGCATGCCAGGTGTGAGGGAGAGACTAACTGCTGCATGCCAAGGTGTGAGGGAGAGACTAACTGCTGCATGCCAGGTGTGAGGGAGAGACTTACTGCTGCATGCCAGGTGTGAGGAGAGACTACGCTGCATGCCAGGTGTGAGGAGAGACTAACTGCTGCATGCCAGGTGTGAGGAGAGACTACTGCTGCATGCCAGGTGTGAGGGAGAGACTTACTGCTGCATGCCAGGTGTGAGGGAGAGACTAACTGCTGCATGCCAGGTGTGAGGGAGAGACTAACTGCTGCATCCAGGTGTGAGGGGAACTTACTGCTGCATGCCAGGTGTGAGGGAGAACTAACTGCTGCATGCCAGGTGTGAGGGAGAGACTTACTGCTGCATGCAGTGTGAGGAGAGACTTACTGCTGCATGCCAAGGTGTGAGGAGAGACTAACTGCTGCATGCCAGGTGTGAGGAGAGAGCTTACTGCTGCATGCCAGGTGTGAGAAGATACTACTGCTGCATGCCAGGTGTGAGGAGAGACTAACTGCTGCATGCCAGGTGTGAGGGAAGAGACTAACTGCTGCATGTCAGGTGTGAGGAGAGACTAACTGCTGCATGCCAGGTGTGAGGGAGAGACTAACTGCTGCATGCCAGGTGTGAGGGAGAGACTACTGCTGCATGCCAGGTGTGAGGAAGACTAACTGCTGCATGCCAGGTGTGAGGAGAGACTAACTGCTGCATGCCAGGTGTGAGGAGAGACTACTGCTGCATGCCAGGTGAGGGAGAGACTAACTGCTGCATGCCAGGTGTGAGGAAGAGACTAACTGCTGCATGCCAGGTGTGAGGAAGAGACTATGCTGCATGCCAGGTGTAAGGAGAGACTAACTGCTGCATGCCAGGTGTTGGAGGAGAGACTAACTGCTGCATGCCAGGTGTGAGGAGAGACTAACCTGCTGCATGCCAGGTGAGGGATGAGCCTACTGCGCAGCCAGGTGTGAGGAAGACTTACTGCTGCATGCCAGGTGTGAGGAGAGACTAACTGCTGCATGCCAGGTGTGAGGAGAGACTTACTGCTGCATGCCAAGGTGTGATGGAGAGACCTAACTGCTGCATGCCAGGTGTGAGGAGAGAACCTTACTGCTGCATGCCAGGTGTGAGGGAACCAGACATTCTCCTGTGCTGATCTTAGTTAACCTGACGATGTGTGTAATCGAGTAAAACCAGGCCTCCCGGCTCCTCCCTGACCCTGCATTTGACCATAGGGCCTCACAGACCCATTCACCCAGACCCGTGATCACTGTTTGTATGGAATGTTGGCATATTGGCAGTTCATTCAAAAAAATTATGTAATCATTCCACTAAAACTGTCTGGCTATCTAGCTAACAAACATATTCATTGTTTTTCACAATATTTGATGAGTTATTTGATTACAGTTTTCTCGTTACCAAAATGGATGATTTTTTGTCATGTTGCTAGTATTCCAATGCCTGTTCTAAAGCTCTAATATGTAATTCTATGCCCATGACCCACAGCTGCCACCCTGTCACCCACCAGACTGTGGGAGGGATAGAGAGAGGGAGAGAGAGAAAGATAAAGATACCCCCACCCCAAGCGGGTCAGACCAGACCTCTTCATCATATAACCCCACAGACGAGCAACCCCCAGCAGACAGTCAACCTCCCAGTACAGAGTACTTCTCCCTCATTGAAATGAAGGATAAATTCACCCAGCTGGAGGTAAGGCAGGTGGAGCTGGAACAGCAGGTGATTACACTCCAGTCAGCACAGACCCAGACAACAGTCCAGCACAACAACACCCCTTTAACCAGACCCGGAGTGCTGGAGGTGGAGAGAGACATATCTGCACTCTGGACAGTGGTGAGACAAATTCAACAGGAGAAAGAGCAGGAGCAGGAGCAGGAGCAGGAGCAGGAGCAGGAGCAGAACAGAGCACTAGAGGAGAGGAGCAGACTGCTGGAGGAGAGTGTGAGGGGGATGGAGGAGAGGATCAGACTGCTGGAGGAGAGGTTGAGGGGGACGGCGTGCGACAGAGAACAACCCACTAGAGAGCTGGCCATCCCCATAGAGAAGCCAGCAGAACAGCCCACCTCAGCACCCGACAAAAGTCTCGACACCACAGCAGAACAGTCCACACCAGACCCCGACCATAGAGTCGACATCACAGCAGAACAGACAAAAGAAAAACCCCAAGCCCAGCAGCTCTCACCCCCTCTGAGCACCCCCCCTGTCAGCCACCCTGATAGCCCTCCTGACAACCCCCCCCACACCCACTGAGGACAAACACAAGACACAGATTGTTCTCCTTATGGACCTCAAAGTGGTTACATTATAAGAAGAAAAAAACTTTTTCCCAAAACACAGTGTGTCTAAACTCTGGTGTCCAAAACCCAGTGCGCCCTAGACCTTCTGTCTGAGGACAAACTAGGCTCACCTAGCCACATAAAATACAACACAGGCACAAACGACCTGAGAGCCAGTAGGAAAGGGTGGCCACAGCACTGAAGGGAGTGATTGAAAAAGCTTCTTCTACTTTCCCCAAGTGGTTATCTCCACCCTGCTACCACGAAAGACTTCCACCCTGCTACAATACAGCGGGTAAAACGCAAGCATTTCCCGTGACTGTGCTCAAAACCAAATGTTTTCCTGGCCCACCACTCCACCCTGGACTTGAACAGCCTCTATGACCAGGTCCACCTCTACAAGGCAGCAGTGCCCACCTTTGCCCGGACTCTAAAAGGACATCGCTCTCAAACGCAGCCCCAACATTCTACACAAGGAGCAACAGATCAATAGACACAGCACCCAGACCAGCGAGACACCCTCCAAGACCTGCAGGACCCCCCCCTGGACCTACACATAGGGACCCACGCCAAAGGACTTACATCCAGACCACACGCCCACCACACCCCCAGCACATCCAACACTCCACCACCCCCACCCCAACAATCAACACCGCGCCCCACATCAACCATGCCCACACCCCCATTAGGCCCTCTCAGATCAGACCTTGCCACTCCTGCCCACCCCATGCACCCCACCCCCGCAAAGAGGGCATCAACATGGAAGTCAACATACGCCCAGGTAGTGAGCGGCAAACAGGCCCAACCCCCACTTACACTCGCCCAGCCAACGGCATGTACCAGATGCCAGCAGGCTCTTGCCACACTACTGGCCTGAGGCCAAACACGACCAACAACATTGGACACTTTATGGAACAAAAAGCCTTCACTATATCATCCTGGATATATCCAAGCCTGAGGTCATCTGCCTTTGCCTAAGAGCAGGAACCCGGACTTCACCAAGAAATCGGTAATACAGACATTGTCATCCTGCAAGAAACATGGTATAGAGGAGACGGACTCACTGGTTGCCCTCTAGGTTACAGAGAGCTGGTAGTCCCATCCACCAAACTACCAGGTGTGAAACAGGGAAGAGACTCAGGGGTATATGCCTAATTGGTATAGAGCAGACCTAACTAACTCCATTAAATTAATCAAAACAGGAAACATTTTACATTTGGATAGAAATTCAAAAGGAAATTATCTTAACAGAGAAAAATGTCCTCCTGTGTGCTACCTATATCCCCCCACTAGAATCCTCATACTTTAATGAAGACAGCTTCTCCATTCCTGGAGAGGGAAATCAATCATTTCCAGAGCAAGGGACATGTACTAGTCTGTGGCGACCTAAAAGCCAGAACTGGACAAACCTGATACCCTCAGCACACAGGGGACAAACACCTGCTGCAGGTGACAGCATTCCCTCCCCCATATGCCCCCTAGGCACAACTATGACAACATAACCAACAAAAAGCGGTCACAACTCCTGCAGCTCTGTCGCACTCTGGGTATGTACATAGTCAATGGTAGGCTTCGAGGGGACTCCTATGGTAGGTACACCTATAGCTCATCTCTTGGCAGTAGCACTGTAGACTACTTTATCACTGACTCAACCAGAGCTCTCAGAGCGTTCACAGTCAGCCCATGACACCCCTATCAGACCACAGCAAAATCACAGTCTACTTGAACAGAGCAATACTCAATCATGAGCATCAAAGCCAAAGGAACTGAGTAACATTAAGAAAATGCTATAGATGGAAGGAATGCAGTTTGGAAACCTACCAAAAAACTAATTAGCAACAACAAATCCGAAAACCGAAGAAAATTAACAACAATGAACTAATGGTTTGATGAAGAATGCAAAATCTAAGAAAGAATTGAGAAACCTGTCCAACCAAAAACATAGAGACCCGGAAAACCTGAGTCTACGCCTTCACTATGGTGAATCACTAAAACAATACAGAAATACACTACGGAAAAAGAAGGAACAGCACGTCAGAAATCAGCTCAATGTAATTGAAGAATCCATAGACTCTAACCAATTCTGGGAAAATTGGAAAACACTAAACAAACAACAACATGAAGAATTATCTATCCAAAATGGAGATGTATGGGTAAACCACTTCTCCAATCTTTTGGCTCTATAACAAAGAATAAAGAGCAAAAACATATACATGATCAAATACAAATCCTAGAATCAACTATTAAAGACTACCAGAACCCACTGGATTCTCCAATTACCTTGAATGAGTAACAGGACAAATAAAAACCCTCCAACCCAAAAAGGCCTGTGGTGTTGATGGTTCACTTAATGAAATGATCAAATATACAGACAACAAATTCCAATTGGCTATACTAAAACTCTTTAACATCGTCCTTAGCTCTGGCATCTTCCCCAATATTTGGAACCAAGGACTGATCACCCCAATCCACAAAAGTGGAGACAAATTTGACCCCAATAACTACCGTGGAACAACATGCCAATAAAGCAAACTGAATTGAGAGAGAGAGAGGAAGAGAGAGAGAGAGAGAGAGAGAGAAGAGAGAGAGAGAGAGAGAGAGAGAGAGAGAGAGGAGAGGGAGAGGGAGAGAGAGAAGAGAGAGGAGAGAGAGAGGAGAAGAGAGAGAGAGAGAGAGAGAGAGAGAGAGAGAAGAGAGAGAGAGGAGGAGTATGTAGAGTATTTGTTAGTGTAGATGTTATGTTGATGTGTTGAATTGTTAGAGTACACGATGGCAGAATACCTGACCACTGTTCCTTTGGGACTTGACCTATTTGCACATTGTTACACCACTGTATATAGACATAATATACTGTTAATTTTTATTGTTTATTTGTTTATTATCTACTTCACTTGCTTTGGAAATGCATGTTTCCCATGCCAATAAAGCCTTTAAATGTAATTTAATTGAAATTACATTGAGACAGAGAGAGAGCTTCTAGAGTTCCAAATTGAGTATCAGTTGCTGAAAGAAATCTGCTCCTACAAATATTGAGATTTACATGGTTTTTAGAGTGAAGGAAATTGCAAAAAGCAAAAGAAAACTGCAAGACTGAATAGGAGATAAAACAAGCAACAAACGAAGAAGGAAGGCTTTTGAAAAAGTAATCATTTTTCATAAAATTGTACAGTTATCTTAGTTAGCTGAATTGTTTACCAGTTGCTAAGCAATTGCTAGGGACTCTCCTAAAAGAAGCTAGCTAGCTAACAAAAAATAGCTTGTTAACAAAAGAATAGAAAGACAAAATAAGGACAGAAGACAAATGACATCAAAGGAAAACAGTCCTCTAAAGACACAAGAGACAATAATACAAGAAACAATGCTGTTTTGGACATTATAGCCAATATCACCAGCGTTGCTATGGAAATTGTTTATCCACCAGACATCCAAACAGAAAGCTAAGAAAAGTTGAATGGACAAGCTGAGTCAGACAAATGATGACCTCAGAGACCATCTGAGCACAACAAGAGAGGAGCTAGAGCAGAGAGAGAGGTACATTGACACCCTCAACCACCAGCTAGTCATTATGTCCTCTGCATCAAGAGAACATGTCCACCAGCTTGGTACAACACAGGCAGAGCCTGAGACCAGCATAACCAGCATGGCCTCCACCACACAGCCTGATGACACTGCACCACCCTACCAGTCTGCTCCAGCCCAGATCAGCCAACCAGCTTCCCTGTTTGCTCCAACACAGTCTGCTCCAGCCCAGGTCAACCTACCAGCCTCCCAGTCTGCTCCAGCCCATGTCAACCTACCAGCCTCCCAGTCTGCTCCAGCCCATGTCAACCTACCAGCCTCCCAGTCTGCTGCCAGGCCAAGGTCAACCTACCAGCCTCTTCCAGTCTGCTCCAGCCCAGGTCAACCTACCAGCCTCCCAGTCTGCTCCAGCCCAGGTCAACCTACCAGCCTCCCAGTCTGCTCCAGCCCATGTCAACCTACCAGCCTCCCAGTCTGCTCCAGCCCAGGTCAACCTACCAGCCGCTCCCAGTCTGCTCCAGCCAGACAGTCACCACACAACTGCAATTCCTTATTGATTCAAATGGGAAGTTCTTAGTCCAGGAAAGGATGATTCCCTATACACCAGGTGTATAAGTTCTGGTGTCCTACAACTGACAGTGCAATGCAGCTACTCAGTCAGACCAGGATTGACACCCTTGACAACATCATCATCCACACTGGCACAAACGACCTTCATTCCGAAGGTGGAAATGTATCTGAGGCAGTGAGAAGAGTGGCAGAACGGGTTGTTCCCAACAACCAACATAGTTGTGTCCACCTCTCTTACCAAGAAAATACTTCCAGGACAGTATCGACAAAGTTGATCGACTTCCCAGGACAGTTGATCGACAAATATAAATCAACAGATCACTGTGGACTGTGCCTCACTGCTCAACGTCAGATGGCTCACCATCCCACTATAATGTGAACACTTATACAATAATGTACATTTGATCAGGACAGTATCAGAACCTTTGCCAAGGGCCCTAAAGGATGCAACACTTGGCAGGGACCCACACACCCATCACCCACGCAGCAGAGGCCCCCCCGCTCCACTTTCTGAGACAACTGTCACCCCCACCATCCCAGGAGAAAAGAGCCAGACACGGCTTATTACAGCACACTCTACTAGACAGGCCAAAAAACAGCACAGATTTACCAGACCCGTCCCATCACAACACAGCTCTACAAGACCCAGGTCAACACAACACAGCTCTACTAGACCCGGCCATCACACACACAGCTCTACTAGACCCGTCCCATCACAACACAGCTCTACCTCATCCGACACCAACCGCCCACCAGCTCACCAACAGCATCCGCGTCATACTGACCAGGTCGAAAGCCACAACAACACAGCTCTACTAGACCAGGCCCATCACAACAGCAGCTCTACTAGACCAGAGCACCGACCCATCACAACCACAGCGCTCTACTAGACAGGCCCATCACAACACACGCTCTACACTAGACCAGGCCCATCACAACAGCACAGCTCTACTAGACCGGCCCATCACACCCCCCACACCAGCTCTCTACTAGACCCGGCCCACTCACAAACACAGCACCTACCCTCAGACACCCCGGCCCCATCACAACACCAGCCTCCTACTCAGACCCACCCGGCCCCACGTTCACAACCACATGCTCACCTCGGCCACCTGCCTGCCGCCCCTCCCCACGCCTCCCTTACCTAGACCGCGGCCCACCTCCACACACCACCTCGCAGCTGCTAGACTGGACCATGGCCCATGTCACAATCAACAGCTCTACTGGGACCAGTGCTCATCACAACACAGGCTCTACTAGACCGCAGGCCATCAGCAACAACACTGTCCACCGACAGCCTCACACTACGAGCCAGCGCCCATCACCAACACAGGCTCTACAAGACCAGGCCCCCCATCACAAACGAACAGCTCTACTAGGACAAGCCGCCCATCACAACACAGCGCTCTACCTTAAGAACCAGCGCCCATCACAACACCAGCCGCTCTTCACTGAGACGCAGCCCGCCGCATCACAACCAGCTCTACCTAGACCGAAGGCCCCATCACAACCCAGGCTCTAAACTAGACGCAGGCCGATCACAACAACGAGCTCCGACCTCAAGACCCGCGGCGCCCATCACAGACCAACAGGCTCCTAGACTAGACCACGGCCGCGCATTAAAACACCAGCTCACTAACCTAGACCCAGGCCCATCCACACACACACACCCAGCCTTCCTACTGGCACCACGCGCCACTCACCACACCCACACGGGCCTCTCACTCGGCCCCACGCGCCCCGCATCCCACCACCTACACAGTCTCTACTAGACACAGTGCCAATCACGAACAACAGCATTCTAACTGGAATCAGGCCCATCAAACTTTTTAGCAGGCACTCACCTGAGACCTGGGCCCATCGACAACACAGTGCTGCTAAGCTAGATTCCGCGGCCCACTCACAAGCAGCAGCTCTGACCACGTAAACTATACCAGGTCGGACAGGAACAGAGCTGTGCCTTCAGAGAAGTTGGAGCCAACGATGAATGGCAGTCCACACCATGTAATCATTCAGATCGGACATCAACCTACATATTGCTGAGGGTAACGCCTGGGCAAAAGACGACCTAGATACAAGCTCAGAGATTGGAGAGGTGCTCCAACTACTGCTTTCTGAATATGCAGA
The DNA here is from genome assembly GCF_002910315.2 of Salvelinus sp. IW2-2015. Lineage (NCBI taxonomy): Eukaryota > Metazoa > Chordata > Actinopteri > Salmoniformes > Salmonidae > Salvelinus > Salvelinus sp. IW2-2015. Next base: position 37,849,415 of record NC_036871.1, read on the forward strand.
ATACTGGACTAGACAGAGCCTTGTAATTCACTTCAGACAGCATGTAACTCGACGACTTCTCACTCTCTCTCTCACATCTCACACGAAACAACACTAGCACAGCACAAATTGTCACATTGCGACACACCACACCCCAGCACACAGCAGCGAAACACACACAGCCACAGGCCCATCACTACACACCACTTACACACAGCACACACGACACACAAGCACACACACACACGACACGCAACAACGAAACAAGCACACACAGCCCACACACAGCACACGAAACACACACACACACACATCACACACACACACAGCACACACACACAGACACACACAAACACACACACCACACACACACACCAAGCCACACACACACAGCACACACACACACACACACACACACACACAACACTACAATCAAATTATTCTTGTGACACACAGCACACACACACCACACACACAATCACGACACACAGGGGTTGCCAGGATGCATTACATGTATACGTAACGTGTTTAGTGCTATAATCATGTTTCGTCTATTTCTTAAATTTCATGTTGTTTACCGCTTATTCTTTATTTTAGTTGGCCACTGGACTAATTATAATAATAATTATAATGTATCATCGGCTGTGTGTGTGTGTGTGTGTGGTGTGTGTGTGTGTGTGTGTGTGTGTGTGTGTGTGTGTGGTGTGTGTGTGCTGGTGTGTGTGTGTGGTGTGTCCGCTCGTGCTGCTGTCGTGTGTCTGTTGCCTCGTGTGTGCTGCTCCGCTCGTGCCTCGCGCTGCTCGCCGGGGGGGGTTCGTCGTGCTCGCATCTCCCGTTTCTTTTTCCAAATGTAGCTTCCCTGTCAAACTTCCAAACCAGCGAACATCACTTATTATAAATGAGATCATAAACTATCAGCTCTTGGAATATCCAGGGCCTTCACTCTTCACATTTTGGTTATAAAACAACAAATCCAGAATTGATTAAAAATATCAAGGGACAGGACATCATAATCCTACTGGAAACATGGTGACGTGGAGACATAGATACTCAGTGTCCCTCAGGCTATAGAGACAGTTTACTACCATCAATCAAACATAAAAATGTTAAATGGGGCCGGGACTCAGGTGGAATCATCATTTGGCATAAGCAGGACTTAGCACTGAATAAAATGAAACCACATTTGGCTAAAACTTAACAAAGGTACAATCTATTGCGACAATGATGTATACATATGTGCAGCTAATGCTCCTCCTTCAGATTCATCATATTATGATGATCAGTTTTTTGACAATCTCCATACAGAAATCATTACATTTCAAGCAGAGGGTAAAGTGCTTCTTTGTGGAGATTTCAATGCAAGAACAGGTTCTGAGCCTGACTACACTGATACGAGAGGTAACCATCACATATTTGGACACCCCTCCTTGTACAGTAGCCCTATTATATATAATAGAAACAGTCCTGACCAAATACTGAACGAAAAGGGGAAAGAGTTAAGTGCATCTCTGTCGAGCCTTAGGCCTTTACATGCTTAATGGTAGAATCAGAGGGGACTCTTTAGGTCAGTTTACTTACTGCTCAGCTCTTGGGACAAGTGTAGTCGATTATGCCATCATTGACTTCGACCCCTCCTCCATTAGTGCATTCACTGTCAGACCACAGACACCATTGTCAGATCACAGTCAGATCAACGTGTTTCTGAAGAAATTAACCGGCAATATTCATTCAAAAAAAGAGCCCAATAAACTCTACAACATAAACCAATTGTACAGATGGGCTCAAAACAGTGCAGAGAGATTCATTGAAACATTGAACTGAAATGAAATGATGAACTCTATACAGTTTTTCAATAACTCACAATACCAAAACAATAAAGAAGGTGTCAATTCGGCTACTCAAAACCCAAAAAGAAGCATCAAAAGCAAATTTGAGAAAACCGAAGAAATGCAACATCAGAAACAAAAAACAAAATGTTTCTGAAAAATAGTTTGACAACGAATGTAAAACAATTAGAAAAATCTAAGACAAACGTCAAATGAAAAACATAAGCAACAAAACAACCCAGAGCTACGATATGAAACTTTGAAACTCTGAAACAGTAGAAACCTACACTGAAACGCAAGAAATGTAATTATACCAATAAGACACCTGATATCCCTCTAGTGGTGTGGGGGCTGTGCTTTGGCAAAGTGGGTGGGGTTATATCCTGCCTGTTTGGCCCTGTCCGGGGGTATCATTGGATGGGGCCACAGTGTCTCCTGACCCCTCCTGTCTCAGCCTCCAGTATTTATGCTGCAGTAGTTTATGTGTCGGGGGGCTAGGGTCAGTCTGTTATATCTGGAGTACTTCTCCTGTCTTATCCGGTGTCCTGTGTGAATTTAAGTATGCTCTCTCTAATTCTCTCTTTCTCTCTTTCACTCTTTCTTTCTCTCTCTCGGAGGACCTGAGCCCT
>NC_036871.1:37857828-37859304 GCF_002910315.2 Salvelinus sp. IW2-2015
CCTCATAGCCTGGTTCCTATCTAGGTTTCTTCCTAGGTTTTGGCCTTTCAAGGGAGTTTTTCCTAGCCACCGTGCTTCTACACCTGCATTGCTTGCTGTTTGGGGTTTTAGGCTGAGTTTCTGTACAGCACTTTGAGATATCAGCTGATGTAAGAAGGGCTATATAAATACATTTGATTTGATTTGATTTGATGAAATTGAAAACGCAATTGATCACAATCAGTTCTGGGACATGTGGAACAGTTTAAGCACGACAAAGCAACAAGAATTAGCCATACAAGATGAAGGAATTTGGAAAACTTATTTTGATAATCTATACAAAAACATCCCTCAAAAACACTTACAACTAAACCAATTAGAAATTCAAGAAAAATGTTACATCCTTGATTCAGTCATTAAAAATAACCAAAATCCATTAGATTACCCAATAACCAAACAAGAACTAAATGAAAAGATCATATCTATAAAATTAAAGAAAGCTTGTGGTCTAGATAACATCAGAAATGAAAGTTGCAAAATGCTGCGCTTAAACTGTTCAACATGGTTTTAACTTCTGGCTGCTTTCCTGATGTCTGGAACCAGGGAATCATCTCCCCGATCCACAAAAGTGGAGACAAATCAGACCCCAATAATTACAGGGGAATTTGTGTAAACAGCAACTTGGGAAAGGTTTTCTGTAGCATTTTGAATTCAAGAATTCAAATCTTTCTTCAAGAAAGAAAAAAATGTAATAAGTAAATTGGCTTTCTCCCCAACCATCGCACTACTGACCACTAATTAATAAACACGTCCACCGAAAAAGAGAGGGAAAAATCTTTGCTTGCTTTATTGACTTTAAAAAAGCATTTGATTCTATTTGCCACGAAGGGCCATTTTACAAAATTCTCCAAAGTGGGCTTGGTGGTAAGGTGTATGAATTAATAAAATGTATGTACACAGAAAACAAGTGTGCAATAAAAATCTAAAACCAAAGTACATCATTATTTTCATAACGTTGAAGTGTGAGACAAGGCTGCAGTGTGAGACAAGGCTGCAGTGTGAGACAAGGCTCCAGTGTGAGACAAGGCTGCAGTGTGAGACAAGGCTGCAGTGTCTCACACTGGAGCATTGTCTCACACTGCAGCCTTGTCTCACACTGCAGCCTTGTCTCACACTGCAGCCTTGTCTCACACTGGAGCCTTGTCTCACACTGCAGCCTTGTCTCACACTGCACACTGCAGCCCAGACCAAAATATTTGACTGTGTAATCCTACCAATAGCTCTTTATGGAAGTGAGGTTTGGGGGCCACTCAATAAACTGGACTTTAAAATGTGGGACAAACATCCAATTGAAGCCCTACATGCAGAATTCTGTCGGAAAATTCTACAAGTCCAGAGAATTCAACTTTGGCAATATGTACATTGTCACATCATGCCAATAAAGCAAATTGAATTGGATTGGGAGAGAGAGAGAGAGAGAGAGAGAGAGAGAGAGAG
>NC_036871.1:37859901-37902006 GCF_002910315.2 Salvelinus sp. IW2-2015
AGAGAGAGAGAGAGAGAGAGAGAGAGAGAAGAGAGAGAGAGAGAACACAGTACACAGCAGAATACCTGACCACTGTGACTGACCAACTTAAGGAAAGCTTTGACTATGTACTGACCAGTGAGATAGCCTTGCTATTGAGAAAGGCTACAAATATGAGGTGGAAACAGAGCTGCACTTCCTAACTCTGCCCATAAATGTATGACTGTATTAGAGACACATATTTCCCTCAGATTACACAGATCCACAAAGAATTTGAAAAACAAACCCAGTTTTGATAAACTCCCAACTCCCATATCTACAGCAGCAGATTTGTGACCTGTCGCCACAAGAAAGGGCAACCAGTGAAGAACAAAACACCATTGTAAATACAACCATATTCTGTTTATTTATTTTCCCTTTTGTACTTTAACTATTTTGCACATCCGTTATCAACCACTGTATTAGCATAATAGACTGTTAATTTGTGTTGTTATTCACTTCTGTTTTTGATCTAGCTTCACTTGCTTTGGAAAAGTAACATAATGATTTTCCAGGCCAATAAAGCGCCTTAAATTGAATTGAGAGAGAGAGATTGAGAGAGATTGAGAGAGATGAGAAAGAGAGAGAAATGAAGAGAGAAGAGAGAGAAGAGAGACGAAGAGAGAGAGAGAGAGGAGAGAGAGAGAGAGAGGAGAGAGAGAGAGAGAGAGAAGGAAGACGTCTTAAAAGTTGAACTTACAGGTACAGTGGCTGCAGAACTATTACCCCTTGGCATTTTTCCTATTTTGTTGACAGTACAAACCTGGAATTAAAATAGATTTTTTGTGGGGGTTGTATCATTTGATTACACAACATGCCTACCACTTTGAAGATGCAAAATATTTTTTATTGTGAGAACAAACAAGAAAAGAACAAAAACAGAAACTTGAGCGTGCATAATCACCTCCCCCAAAGTCAATATTTATAGAGTCCACCTTTTGCAGCAATTACAGCTGCAAGTCTCCTTGGGTTATGTCTCTATAAGCTTGGCACATCTAGCCACTCGGAATTTTTGCCTCATTTCTTCAAGCAAATATCTCCTGCTCCTTAAGTTGGAATAGGTTCTGCTGGTGTCAGCAATTTTAGTCATAGTAGGATTCTCATTGGATTGAGGTCTGGCTTTGACTAGGCCATTCCAAGACATTTAAATGTTTCCCCTTAAACTCTTCGAGTGTTATTGAGCAGTACTTAGGGTCAGTGTTCTGCTGGAAAGGGAACTCCGTCCCTAGTCTCAATCACTGGAAGCACTGAAACAGGTTTCTTCAAAGAATTTCCCTGTATTTAACGCGCCATCCATATTCCTCAATTCCTGACCAGTTTTCCAGTCCCTGCCGATGAAAAACATGGTATTCTCGGGTGATGAAGTGTTGGGTTTGCGCCAGGACAATTAGCGTTTTCCTATGGACAAAAAGCCAACATTTTAGTCTCATCTGACCAGAGTACCCGTTCTTCCATATCTGGGGAGTCTCTCACATGTGTTTTGGCCGAACAGCAACGTGTTTGCTTATTTTCTCTTAAGCAATGTTTTTTTTCCCTGGCATTCTTCCGTAAAGCCCAGATCTGTGAAGTGTGCGCTTAAAGTGGTCCTATTTGGAAGATCTCCCAAATTCCGCTGTAGAGCTTTGCCAGCTCTTCAGGGTATCTTGGTCTCTTTGTTGCTCTCTCTGATTATTGCCCTTCTTGCCTGGTCCGTAAGTTTTGGTAGTGGCCTCTCATGGCAGGTTGTTGTGGACGGCATATTCCCTTTAACATTTTTAATAATGGGTTCAACAGTTTCGATATTTTTTATAATCCAACCCTATCGCTACAACTTTCGTCCCTGACCTGTTTGGCGGATCTTGGTCTTCATTAGTGCCAACTGTTTGTGGTGTTGCCAGAACTCTTTTGGCCTTCAGAACAGGTGTATATGTAGTGAGATCATGGTGACGATCATATGACACTTAGATGACAAGGGGACTTTATTATTAAATATATTATGTGACTTTGAAGGTAATTGGTGGCACAGATTCTTATTTAGTTAGCACAGGGTATACTCACCCACATTTTCAGTAAAGAAAAAAGTTTTAACAAGTAATTTTTTTCATTTCACGTCATCCCAATTTGGGCTGTATGTCTCTACATGAATCCAATAAAAATCTATTTAATTTTGCAGGTTTGTAATGCCAACAGAATAGGAAAAAAAGCCGGGTGAATACCTTTGCAAGAAACTGTATTCTGACCACACACACCACTCTCTCTTCACCTCCAACCCTCTCTCCTCTCTCTCTCTGCTCTCTCTCTCTCCTCTCTCTCTCTCTTCTCTTTTGTTCTCTCCTCTCTCTCTCCTCTCTCTCTTCTTCCTCATTCTCTCCTCTCTCTCTTCTCTCTCTCAATCATCTTCGCTACCGCCTTTTCCGTCCTCCTCCACAAACACATCACACACACACACACACACACAACAACACACACACACACACACACACACACACCCACACCACACACACACACACAATCACACACACACAGCCTCCATTCCCAGTTCTCTCTTCAGGCGTGTGTGTAGTTCGAGAGGGTGAGATTCCTGTGCGATACTTTCTAATCCTAGGTTCCACATAAATGCAAATGCGCATGCTTGTGCTGTTCACATGCACACAAATGTACAATACAGACACAAGCAAACACACCACTAGAGTTCTAAATGAACAGGTTGGAACATCCTCATCACTGAGCAGGAAAGCAATTTCTTTCTCTCTTTTTATTTTTTTCTCTCTCTCTCTGTCTCTATGACTCTCTGTCTGTCTGTCTGTCTCTCTCAGTCTCTCTCAATTCAATTTCAATTTAAGGGCTTTATTGGCATGGGAAACGTATGTTAACATTGCCAAAGCAAGTGAAGTAGATAATAAACAAAAGTGAAATAAACAATACAAATTAACAGTAAGCATTACACTCACAGAAGTTCCAAAAGAATAAAGACATTTCAAATGTCATAGTATGTCTATATACAGCGGTGTAACGATGTGCAAATAGTTAAAGTACAAAAGGGAAAATAAATAAACATAAATATGGGTTGTATTTACAATGGTGTTTGTTCTTCACTTGCCCTTTTCTTGTGGCAACAGGTCACAAATGCAGCTCAGTTTCCACCTCATTTTGTGGGCAGTGTGCACATAGCCTGTCTTCTCTTGAGAGCCAGGTCTGCCTACGGCAGCCTTTCTCAATAGCAAGGCTGTGCTCACTGAGTCTGTACATAGTCAAAGCTTTCCTTAAGTAATGGTCAGTCACAGTGGTCAGGTATTCTGCCACTGTGTACTCTATGTTAAGGGCCAAATAGCATTCTAGTTTGCTCTGGTTTTTTGTTCATTCTTTCCAATGTGTTAAGTAATTATCTTTTTGTTTTCTCGTGATTTGGTTGGGTCTAATTGTGTTGCTGTCCTGGGGCTCTGTGGGGTCTGTTTGTGAACAGAGCCCCAGGACCAGCTTGCTTAGGGGACTCTTCTCCAGGTTCATCTCTCCGTAGGTGATGACTTCGTTATGGAAGGTTTGGGAATCGCTTCCTTTTAGGTGGTTGTAGAATTTAATGGCTCTTTTCTGGATTTTGATAATTAGCGGGTATCGGCCTACTTCTGCTCTGCATTCATTATTTGGTGTTTTAGGATATTTCTGTGTTTGTCCCATTTTGTGAATTCTTGGTTGGTGAGCGGACCTCAGACCCTCAAAGGGCAACGGGTTCTATAACTGATTCTATAACTGATTCATTTTTAGCCAGATCATAATTGGTATGTTGAATTTTATGTTCCTTTTGATGGCATAGAAGGCCCTTCTTGCCTTGTCTCTCAGCTCGTTCACAGTTTTGTGGAAGTTACCTGTGGTGCTGAAGTCTAGGCCGAGGTATGTATAGTGTTTGTGTGCTCTAGGGCAACGGTGTCTAGATGGAATTTGTATTTGTGGTCCTGGCAACGTGACCTTTTTTGGAACACCATTATTTTTGTCTTACTGAGACTTACTGTCAGGGCCCAGGTCTGACAGAATCTGTGCAGAAGATCTAGGTTCTGCTGTAGGCACTCCTTGGTTGGTGACAGAAGCACCTGATCATCAGCAAACAGTAGACATTTGACTTCAGATTCTAGTAGGGTGAGGCCGGGTGCTGCAGATTGTTCTAGTGCCCTCGCCAATTCGTTGATATATATGTTGAAGAGGATGGGGCTTAAGCTGCATCCCTGTCTCACCCCATGGCCCTGTGGAAATAAATGTGTGTGTTTTTTTGCCAATTTTAACCTCACACTTGTTGTTTGTGTACATGGATTTTATAATGTTGTATTTTTTTCCCCCAACACCAATTTCCATAAATTTGTACAGCAGACCCTCATGCCAAATTGAGTCAAAAGCTTTTTTGAAATAAACAAAGCATGAGAAGACTTTGCCTCTGTTTTGGTTTGTTTGTTTGTCAATTAGGGTGAATACATGGTCTGTCGTATGGTCATTTGGTAAAAAAGCCAATTTTACATTTGCTCAGTACATTGTTTTCACTGAGGAAATGAACTAGTCTGCTGTTAATGATAATGCAGAATATTTTCCCAAGGTTGCTGTTGACGCATATCCTACAGTAGCTATTGGGGTCAAATTTGTCTCCACTTTTGTGGATTGGGGTGATCAGTCCTTGGTTCCAAATATTGGGGAACATGCCAGAGCTAAGGATGACGTTAAATTGGAATTTATGGTCTGTATATTTTATCATTTCATTGAGGATACCATCGACCCCACAGGCCTTTTTGGGTTCAAGGGTTTGTATTTTGTCCTGTAGTTCATTCAATGTAATTGGATTGTACTTTGTTGTAGGGCCAAAAAGATTGGAGAAGTGGTTTATCCATACATCTCTGTTTTAGATAGATAACTCTTCGTGTTGTTTGTTTAGTGTTTTCCAATTTTCCCAGAAGTGTTAAGAGTCAATTACATTGAGCTGATTTCTGACGTGCTGTTCCTTCTTTTCCCTAGTGTATTTCTGTATTGTTTTAGTGATTCACCATAGTGAAGGCATAGGCTCAGGTTTTCTGGGTCTCAATGCTTTGGTTGGATAGGTTTCTCAATTTAATTCTTAGGTTTTTGCATTCTTCATCAAACCATTAGTCATTGTTTTTCATTTTCTTCGGTTTTCTGTTTGCAATTTTTAGATTTGATGTGGAAGATGAGAGGTCAAATACACTGTTTAGGTTTTCTACTGCTAAGTTTACACCTTCACTATTACAGTGAAACATTTTGTCCAGGAAGTTGTCTAAATTTGTTATTGCCTAATTGTTTTTTGGATAGGTTTCTACACTACTTTTCCTTACATCTATAGCATTTCTTAATAGTATTCAGTTCCTCTGGTTTTGATGCCTCATGATTGAATATTTCTCTGTTCAAGTAGACTGTGTTTTTGCTGTGATCTGATAGGGATGTCAGTGGGCTGACTGTGAACGCTCTGAGAGACTCTGGGTTGAGGTCATTGATAAAGTAGTCTACAGTACTACTGCCAAGAGATGAGCTATAGGTGTACCTACCATAGGAGTCCCCTTGAAGCCTACCATTGACTATGTACATACCCAGCGTGCGACAGAGCTGCAGAAGTTGTGACCCGTTTTTTTTGGTTCTGTTGTCGTAGTTGCGTCTTGGGGGGCACATGGGGGAGGGACTGTAGGCAGGTGTTTGTCCAGTTCTGGCATTTAGGTCGCCACAGACTAGTACATGTCCCTGGGCCATGAAATTATTGATTTCCCGCTCCAGGATGTCTTCATTAAAGTATKGGGATTCTAGTGGGGGGGATATAGGTAACACACAGGAGGACATTTTTCTTTAGATTTCCTTTAGAATTTCTAGCCAAATGTAAAGTGTTCCTGTTTTGATTAGTTTAATAGAGTGAATTAGGTCTGCTCTATACCAAATGAGCATACCCCCTGAGTCCCTTCCCTGTTTCACACCTGGTAGTTTGGTGCATGGGACTACCAGCTCTCTGTAACCTAGAGGAAAACCAGTGGGTCCATCTCCTCTATACCATGTTTCTTGTAGGATGACAATGTCTGTATTTCTGATTTATTTGATGAAATCCAGGTTCCTGCTCTTTAGGCCAAAGGCAGATGACCTCAGGCCTTGGATATTCCAGGATGAGATAGTGAAGGCTTTGTGTTCCATAAAGTGTCCAATGTTGTTAGTCGTGTGGTTTGGCCTCAGACCAGTAAGTGTGAGCAGAGCCTGCTGAGCATCTGGTACATTCCATTGGCTTGGGCTAGTGTAAGTGTGGGGGATGGGCCTGTTTGCTTACTCACGGCCTGGGCGTATGTGTGACTTTCATGTTGAGGCCCTCTTTGCGGTAGTGGGGGGCATGGGGAAGGCAGGAGGGGCATTGGTCTGATCAGGGGTCTAAATGGGGTGTGGGCATGGTTGACTTGCGGGGGTGTGGATTGGTTGGGGTGGGGGTGGGGGTGTGGATGTGGCTGGTGGTGCTGTGGTCTGGATGTACGTCCTCTTGGCGTGGGTCCTCTATGTCAATCAAATCAAATGTAATTATAAAGCCCTTCTTACATCAGCTGATATCTCAAAGTGCTGTACAGAAACCCAGCCTAAAACCCCAAACAGCAAKTAGAGCAGGTGTAGAAGCACGGTGGCTAGGAAAAACTCCCTAGAAAGGCCAGAACCTAGGAAGAAACCTAGAGAGGAACCAGGCTATGAGGGGTGGCCAGTCCTCTTCTGACTGTGCCGGGTGTAAATTATAACAGAAACCTAGAGAGGAACCAGGCTATGAGGGGTGGCCAGTCCTCTTCTGACTGTGCCGGGTGTAAATTATAACAGAACATGGTCAAGATGTTCAAATGTTCATAGATGACCAGCAGGGTCAAATAATAATAATCACAATGGTTGTAGAGGGTGCAACAGGTCAGCACCTCAGGAGTAAATGTCAGTTGGCTTTTCATAGCCGATCATTCAGAGTATCTCTACCGCTCCTGCGGTCTCTAGAGAGTTGAAATCAGCAGGTCTGGGACAAGGTAGCACGTCCGGTGAACAGGTCAGGGTTCCATAGCCGCAGGCAGAACAGTTGAAACTGGAGCATCAGCACGACCAGGTGTACTGAGGACAGCAAGGAGTCATCAGGCCAGGTAGTGAGGCATGGTCCTAGGGCTCAGGTCCTCCAAGAGAAAGAGAGAGAGAGAGAGAGAGAGAAAGAGAGAGAATTAGAGAGAGCATACATAAATTCACACAGGACACCGGATAAGACAGGAGAAATACTCCAGATATAACAGACTGACCTTAGCCCCCCGACACAAACTATTGCAGCATAAATACTGGAGGCTGAGACCTCTCTCTCTCTCAGGGTGTAATCTGTCACTCTCTTTCTTTCTCTTTCGATCTCTCTYTGTCTGTCTCTCTCTATCTCTCCCTCCTATCTCTCGCTCTCTCTCTTTCTGTCTCTCTCTCACTCTGTCTCTCTCTCAGCAGCTTTCCATCTAGTAGGACTTCTTCCTCATTCTTCTCTCAAATTGCTAAGACCTGTCATGTATTCAAAAGAACTGCCTTGAGCCAATGATTACACCAATGCAATGCTTTTAAATCCATGATGGAAGTGTGCAAGTGCACACTTTGGAAGAAGGGTGGAGAATAGGGATGAATTGGATATCAGTGGTCTGGGTCCATCCAGAGTAGAGATCTAGGATCAGTTCTTTCCATGCCCATGTCACTTTTTCCCTTGTGATCTGTAAACGTCAAAACTGGTCCCAAATCAGCACTTATCCTACTCTTGATACATCCAGTACGCACGCAGGTTGGGAAACCAGTGGCCTGGGCMGTCAAGAGTAGAGAGAGAGTTAGAGGGCGATGAAAAAGTCTCATATTAATGTCACAGTCACTAGCCAGTAATTCAACAAAATAACTAGGGCCTCAKGCTTCTTGTTCTCCAGTTGTTAATGAGTCAACGCTGCTTATCAGTCATCATTGCTGGCTGCCTGCCTGCCTGCTATTGTGGAGGTAGAGAACAGGGGATACCTAGTCAGTTGTAGAACTGAATGCATTCAACTGAAATGTGTCTTCTGCATTTAACCCAACCCCTCTGAATCAGAGCAGTGAGGCAGGCTGCCTTAATCAACATGCACATCTTCAGCACMCAGGGAACAGTGGGTTAACTGCCTTGATCAGGGGCACAACTACAGATTTTTACCTTGTCAGCTCAAGGATTCGWTCCAACAACCTTTCAGTTACTGGCCCAACACTCTAACCACTAGGCTACCTGCTGGTTACTGGCCCAACACTCTAACCACTAGGCTACCTGCTGGTTACTGGCCCAACACTAACCACTAGGCTACCTGCTGGTTACTGGCCCAACACTCTAACCACTAGGCTACCTGCACCAAAGATAGTCAAAATGTTGAGATGTTTGGGGGTTAAGTGGGTTAAAATCTTCCTATAAGTCATAGATGGTGCAGAGGGACATTTCAAAATGCTGAATATTGGGACTTTGGCAAATCTTATTGAATGTTCCATCTGGTTTACATTAAAGGGCACTTCATTTAATATGACTAACAACCTTTTGCAATTCAATATTGGTGGACAATTACTACTTAAAATTTCAAAGGAACTTAATTTCGGGGAAACGAAAAGTCAATATTTACCAGAGGGAGATGACTGAACAGTTAAACAATAGTGGTATGGACCTGAAAAAAAAACTCCTGTAGTCCCCAGCGCTTTCACACTGTTTTCAGAACCAGCACAATAAATGAATTGCTTTAGAGAGGATTCCATTGAGGTGGAAAATATTGAATAAGAGAGAGAGAGAGAGAGAGAGAGAGAGAGAGAGAGAGAGAGAGAGAGAGAGAGAAAGAGAGAGACGTCTTAAAAGTTAGAATTACAGGTACAGTGGCTTGCAGAACTATTCACCCCCTTGGCATTTTTCCTATTTTGTTGACAGACAAACCTGGAATTAAAATAGATTTTTGTGGGGGTTGTATCATTTGATTTACACAACATGCCTACCACTTTGAAGATGCAAAATATTTTTTATTGTGAAACAAACAAGAAATAAGACAAAAAACAGAAAACTTGAGCGTGCATAACTATTCACCCCCCAAAGTCAATACTTTATAGAGTCACCTTTTGCAGCAATTACAGCTGCAAGTCTCTTGGGGTATGTCTCTATAAGCTTGGCACATCTAGCCACTGGGATTTTTGCCCATTCTTCAAGGCAAAACTACTCCTGCTCCTTCAAGTTGGATRGGTTCTGCTGGTGTRCAGCAATCTTTAAGTCATAGTACAGATTCTCAATTGGATTGAGGTCTGGGCTTTGACTAGGCCATTCCAAGACATTTAAATGTTTCCCCTTAAACCTCTCGAGTGTTGATTGAGCAGTATGCTTAGGGTCAGTGTTCTGCTGGAAGGTGAAACTCCGTCCCAGTCTCAAATCACTGGAAGACTGAAACAGGTTTCCTTCAAGAATTTCCCTGTATTTAGCGCCATCCATCATTCCTTCAATTCTGACCAGTTTCCCAGTCCCTGCCGATGAAAAACATGGTATTCTCGGGGTGATGAGAGGTGTTGGGTTTGCGCCAGACATAGCGTTTTCCTTAATGGACAAAAAGCAACATTTTAGTCTCATCTGACCAGAGTACCTTCTTCCATATCTTTGGGGAGTCTCTCACATGTGTTTTGGCGAACAGCAAACGTGTTTGCTTATTTTCTTCTTTAAGCAATGTTTTTTTCCCTGGCCATTCTTCCGTAAAGCCCAGCTCTGTGGAGTGTGCGGCTTAAAGTGGTCCTATGGGGACAGATACTCCAATCTCCGCTGTAGAGCTTTGCAGCTCCTTCAGGGTTATCTTTGGTCTCTTTGTTGCCTCTCTGATTATTGCCCTTCTTGCCTGGTCCGTAAGTTTTGGTARGTGGCCCTCTCATGGCAGGTTTGTTGTGGAGCCATATTCTTTACATTTTTTAATAATGGATGTTCAAAGTTTCRGATATTTTTTTATAACCCAACCCTGATCCACAACTTTGTCCCTGACCTGTTTGGCGAGCTCCTTGGTCTTCATAGTGCCACTTGTTTAGTGGTGTTGCAGACTCTTTGGCCTTTCAGAACAGGTGTATATGTAGTGAGATCATGTGACAGATCATATGACACTTAGATTGCACACAGGTGGACTTTATTTAAATAATTATGTGACTTTTGAAGGTAATTGGTGGCACCAGATTCGTTATTAGGGCTTCATAGCAAAGGGGGTAATACATATGCACCCACCACTTCAGTAAAAAAAATGTTTAAACACAGTAATTTTTTTCATTTCACGTCACCAATTTGGACTGTATGTCCATTACATGAAATCCAAATAAAATCAATTTAATTTGCAGGTTGTAATGCAACAGAATAGGGAAAACGCCAAGGGGGTGAATACTTTTGGCAAGGCACTGTATCTGACACACACACACTCTCTCACCAAACACACTTGTTCCAGTAATCCCTGTGTTCTTCTCTTCCTCAGAGTCTATATATCGTGGGGCGCGGTGCTGGAGGAAACTCTACTACGCTAAGTGGTCATGTCTTCCAGCCCAAACGGTTCAACAGGGTGAGAATCTCCTCTTCTCTCTCTCCTCTCTCTTCTCTCTCTCTCTCTCTCTCTCTCTCTCTCTCTCTCTCTCTCTCTCTCTCTCTCTCTCTCTCTCTCTCTCTCTCTCTCTCTCTCTCTCTCTCTTCTCTCTCTCCTCTCTCTCTCTCTCTCTCTCTCTCTTCTCTCTCTCTCTCTCTCTCTCTCTCTCTCTCTCTCTCTCTCTCTCTCTCTCTCTCTCTCTCTCTCTCTCTCCTCTCTCTCTCTCTCTCTCCTCTTCTCTTCTCTCTCTCTCTCTCTTTTATATATATATATATATATATATATATAACATTTCATTTTATTTGATATCTCCTGCTCAAATCCAGGGCTGTAATATCTCAGCACCCATCATAGTGATTGACTATATTATTTAATTTTCATTAAAGGGGTACTCTGTGATTGGTACATTCATATTTTGACTTTTAAATGAATAATATATACCCATTGATTCTTGAAGAAAATCGAGCAGTCGTTGAGCAGTCGTTGTATCCATATCTCTGTCTATGATTTGAGAGTGGTAACATTTATCCAGTCCAATCCCTCAGCTGTTTACCAAAACATTGGCCGGGTGTGCGCTTTGTTGTTGTTTGAACTGCAGATTGCCCCTTAAATACATTCTAGGAATAAAATAACTTAGGAGCATTTAGCCCCATGAGGGGAAAACGGCATGTCCTATTATCTTAACATCTTAACAAGCTTTAGGAGGATGCATGATATTACAGTAATGGTAATCCTACATACAGCTGTGTGCTCAGTATTCCCTGATTGTAGAAATGGATGACACACAAACACACACACACACACACACACACACACACTGAGCAGAGTGCAGTATAGTAAGGCCTCACTCACGCTAACTAAACTAAACAGAGACGATATTAGAACATACCAACAGCGCTCATATCCCACAGCTGTCTCCCAAAGCTCTGTTCAATCATTCTCATTCAGTCTGAGACATACTAAGGTCATCTAGTTGCAATGGTATGCTGTGAGGGGAGAAAAGGAGGAAGGCACAAGGGGAGGAGGGGTCGTTACCACAGCCACAAAGACATAAACCCCACTCATTTCTACAATTTATCTTCTTAAAATCTGATTTTAAACCTAACCGTAACCGGGATGGAGGGGAGGAGGRGAGGAAAGGGGGAAGGGTAGAGGGGTCTCCTCCTCTTCCCCCCCTCATCCCTCTACCCTCCACCCCGGTTGTGGGTGTGGGTGTGCATGTGTTAAACCGGCTTGGATCACCGTCTATCGGTAACTCGGACAAAGGCGCTGATTGTGGATTGTGGCGCTGATTGTTTTTGTGTGCGCGTGTGTGTGTGTGTGTGTGAGTGAGTGAGACTATCCTTTTGGGTAACAAAAGTCCTCACAAAGAAAAATCGGGACATTTTGCCGGTCCTCAAGAGGATTTTTTTTATTTTAGGCCAATTTTTTTTAACCTTTATTTAACTAGGCTAGCCAGTTAAGAACAAATTCTTATTTACAATGAGAGCCTAGGAACAGTTGGTTAACTGCCTTGTTCAGGGGCAGAACAACAGATTTTTACCTTGTCAGCTCAGGGATTCAATCTTGTGGTTACAAGTCCAATGCTCTAACCACTAGGCTACCTGCTGCATAGTGGGTTAAGGTAAGGGTTAGGGGTTAAGGGTTAAGGTAAGGGTTAGAGGTTAGGGGAAATAGGATTTTGGATGGGAATCAATTCTATGTTCCCCACAAGGATAGCAATACAAAACGGTGAGTGAGTGAGTGAGTGAGTGAGTGAGTGAGTGAGTGAGTGAGTGAGTGAGTGAGTGAGTGAGTGAGTGAGTGWGTGAGTGAGTGAGATCTTTGTCTCTTACTGTAGGAGATGACATGATGGCTGTTTATCAGTCTGATGGCCTGAAGATAGAAGCTGTTCAACAGTCTGATGGCCTGGCGATAGAAGCTGTGTTTCAGTCTTTCGGTTCTGGCTTTGAAGCTTGTGTATTGTCTCTGTCTGCTATATGGCAGCAGAGTAAACCCTGTGGTTGCGAGAGCAAAATTGCGAAAGAGAGATGTAAATCGAACAATGTTGTTTATGTGGTGTTGAAGCAGTGATTGTGATTGGTTCTGCAACCCGAGAAAGGGAAACCACTATGGAGATCTTTATGATGATGTACTGTAGGTGGCATATAGCAGAGCCCATTGTGGTGACACTCTTGTATTGACAGGAAACAGAATATTGATGGAAATATGGAGAAGTTATACAGAGAATAGGCAGCACTGTCATTGAGTTTGGGCCTACTGATTATTGGCCCCCGGGAATAAGTGAGAAAGATAGTCCGACAGAGAGACAGAAATACCATCTACTATGGAACTCATATTTATGGTGATGCAGCTGGTTTTCATATTGCTGGTACCACTCCTATACTGACAGTGAACAAAACATTTATGGAAAAACTAAGAAGTTATGCAGTACTGGTCGTTGAGTTCACTGCGTATTACCCGGCTAGCGCATAACGGTTCTGAGAATCGTATGTTTCTAAGAGCTTGGTGAGAGCGTGGTCGTCCTATGGTTATTTTGCATACAACCATACCACAACTTTCTGGGAATGCTGCAGGATAGTTGCTTGGCTTTGGAACATTCTCAGCACATTTAAGGAAAATATTTTCTTGGTATTTCATTACTTTAACATAATGTTTCCTAAAAGTTAAAACCTGGTTACGTTTAATTTAAATTCTGGTAATGTTCCTGGAACGTTCTCCAACTGGTTTGACGTTGGGAATGCTCTCAAAATGTTCCAAGAACGTTAAGAAACGACGTTCTTCTGTGGAAATTTCAGTACTTCAACATAACGTTTACTACAGGTTTCCTCATGGTTCTGTTTAAAGTCATGTTCTCAAATTGTTCGGATAACGTTGAGAAAACTTTCCATAAAAACCACAAGAAAAATTGTTCTATGTTCTAAGAATGTTATTTTAAAACATTTACATTCCGTTCTCAGCATCAACAAAACTCTCTCTATCCTCCATCTTGTTAAGTGTATTTAGGTGTGTTTGCTGCGCCCACTAATTGGCCACACCTGATCTTAAGGAGTGCTTGTTTCCTTTGAAACGGGATCTGTTTGAATAGACTAAAATGAACAGCTTTGTATGCGTCAAAAAACATGGTATGYTAGCTCCATCCTGGTGGTGCAKTGGCCTAATTCTATGGATATAGAACAGAAGATTATAGGTTTGAATCTCACTGATGCTGTGTCACAATAAAAACAAATCTGTTTGTATGAATAATGCCTAATGAATGTACATGTGTCCTATCTTTGTGTGGTCTTCAAATAAGAGGTCTTACTGAAGGATTCAGAGGAAGTATCAAATCAAATCAAAGTTAATTTGTCACGTGCGCCTTATACAACATGTGTAGACCTTACAGTGAAATGCTTACTTGCTTACTAACCAATAGTGTGAAAAAGGTGTGTGTGGGTAAGTAAAGAAATAAAACAACAGTAAAAAGACATTTGAAAATAAGAGTAGCAAGGCTATATACAGACACCGGTTAGTCAGGCTGATTGAGGTAGTATGTACATGTAGGTATGGTTAAAGTGACTACGCATATATGATGAACAGAGAGTAGCAGTAGCGTAAAAAGAGGGGTTGGCGGGTGGTGGGACACAATGCAGATAGCCCGGTTAGCCAATGTGCGGGAGCACTGGTTGGTCGGCCCAATTGAGGTAGTATGTACATGAATGTATAGTTAGTGACTTTGCATATATGATAAACAGAGTAGCAGCAGCGTAAAAGAGGGGTTGGGGGGGCTTGTAAGCAGGAATCAAGAGGATGGAGTTGTGGTCAGATTTACCAAATGGAGGGCGAGGGAGAGCTTTGTACGCGTCTCTGTGTGTGGAGTACAGGTGATCTAGAATTATTTTCCCTCTGGTTGCACATTTAACATGTTGATAGAGATTTGGTAGAACTGATTTAAGTTTCCCTGCATTAAAGTCTCCGGCCACTAGGAGCGTCGCCTCTGGGTGAGTGGTTTCCTGTTTGCTTATTTCCTTACACAGCTGACTGAGTGCGGTCTTAGTGCCGGCATCTGTCTGTGGTGGTAAATAAACAGCCACGAAAAGTATAGCTGAGAACTCTCTAGGCAAGTAGTGTGGCCTGCAATTTATCACAATATACTCTACTTCATGCGAGCAAAATCTAGAGACTTCCTTAGATTTTGTGCACCAGCTGTTGTTTACAAATATGCACAGACCGTCCCCCCCTCGTCTTACCAGAGTGTGTTGTTCTATCCTGCCGGTGCAGCGTATATCCCGCTAGCTGAATATCCATGTTTTAAGGAAGTTATAGAAAAACTCTAAATTAAAAACTCTACCTATAAATCCCGTTCTCAGAGCGTTAATAAAACCTCACAGGAAAACTTTCAAGGAACCGGAGTAAAATGTKCTCAGAACCTCACTAAATCCGGAGTAAAATGTTCTCAGAACCTCCCTGCAATCTAAAAATAAACGTTCCCAGAGCAGGCAAAATGTTCCCTTCTGTTCTCAGAATGTTAAAAAATATATATATACRTTTTACGAGTCAGGAAATGTATGTCTTCATTCCCACAGTCAATGAAAATAACATATGCTCCCACAACTTCCAAGGAACCAATGTGCTAGCTGGTTTATTGTCCCCTGGAATAAGTCAGGCAGAGATACAGAAAGACCATCTACTATGGAAATAGTATTTATGGTGTTCAGTAGAATCAATATACTCTAGCTGGTTGTGCTCTTGTGCTGACCGTGAATTTACTGGCCCCTGGAATAAGTCTGAAGTGTAGTGAGCAGAAAGACCATCTAACGCTGAACCTGATAGCTGAAGGCCAAAGCTGTGATTGAATGGCTGGTAGTTGGTGATTCATTCAACTCTTACTGACAGAGAAGACTGATGGATGAGAGGAGCACAGGGTTCAGAAGATTTCATTTGGATTTATTTAGCCAGGATAGTACACTCAGTAACATTAGCCACGGTTTTCAAGGGAGAAGAGCAGAGAGTTCAGAAGAGTAGAGAGTTCAGAAGAGTTGAGGGTTCAGAAGAGTAGGGGGTTCAGAAGAGTAGGGGTTCAGAAGAGTAGAGGGTCAGAAGAGTAGGGGGTTCAGAAGAGTAGGGGGTTCAGAGGGTTAGGGGGTCAGAGAGTGGGGTTCAGAAGAGTAGGGGTTCAGAAGAGTAGGGGGTTCAGAAGAGTAGGGGGTTCAGAAGAGTAGGGGTTCAGAAGAGTAGGGGGTTCAGAAGAGTAGGGGGTTCAGAAGAGTAGGGGGTTCAGAAGAGTAGGGGTTCAGAAGAGGGGGTTCAGAAAGAGTAGGGGGTTCAGAAGAGTAGGGGTTCAGAAGGGCGTAAGTGTAGGGGGTTCAGAAGAGTAGGGGGTTTCAGAAGAGTAGGGGTTCGAAGAGTAGGGGGTTCCAGATAGAGAAGAGGGGTTCAGAAGAGTAGGGGGTTCAGAAGAGTAGGGGGTTCAGAGAGTAGGGGGTCAGAAGATAAGGTTCAGAAGAGTAGGGGGTTCAGAAGAGATAAGGGGTTCAGAAGAGTAGGGTTTCAGAATAGAGGGGGTTCAGAAGAGTAGGGTGTTCAGAAGAGTAGGGGTCAGAAGATAGGGGGTTTCAGAAGAAGTAGGGGGTTCAGAAGAGTAGAGGGTTCAGAAGAGTAGGGGGTTCAGAAGAGTAGGGGGTTCAGAAGATGGTAGGGGGTTCAGAGAGTAGGGGGTTCCAAGAGTAGGGGGTCAGAAGAGTAGGGGGTTCAGAGAGTAGGGGGTTCAGAAGAGTAGGGGTTCAGAAGAGTAGGGGGTTCAGAAGAGTAGGGGTTCAGAAGAGTAGGGGGTTCAAGAGGTCAGAGTAGGGGGTCAGAAAGTAGGGGTTCAGAAGAGTAGGGGGTTCAGAAGAGTAGTTCGAGAGAGGGTTCCGAAGAGTAGGGGGTTCGAAGAGTAGGGGTTCCGAAGAGTAGGGGGTTCGAAGAGTAGGGGTTCAGAGAGTAGGGGTTCAGAAGAGAGGGGTTCAGAAGAGAGGGGTCGAAGAGGAGGGGTTCGAAGAGGTAGGGGGGTTCCGAAGAGTAGGGGGTTCAGAAGAGTTAGGGGGAGTAAGCATACTTAAATTCACACAGGACACTGGATAAGACAGTGAGAAGTACTCCAGGTAACCAACTGACCTAGCCCCCCGACACATAAACTACTGCAGCATAAATACTGGAGGCTGAACAGGAGCGGTCAGGAGACACTGTGGCCCCATCCGAAGAAACCCCCGGACAGGGCCAAACAGGAAGGATATAACCCCACCCACTTTGCGTAACACACCCTGTAACAGGGTTAGAGCAGAGAATCCCAGTGGAGAGAGGGGAACCGGCCTGGCAGAGACAGCAAGGGCGGTTCGTTGCTCCAGAGCCTTTCCGTTCACCTTCCAACTCCTGGGCCAGACTACACTCAATCATATGACCTACTGAAGAGATAAGTCTTCAGTAAAGACGTAAAGGTTGAGACCGAATCTGCGTCTCTCACATGGGTAGGCAGACTGTTCCATAAAAATGGAGATCTATAGGAGAAAGCCCTGCCTCCCGCTGTTTGCTTAGAAATTCTAGGACAATTAGGAGGCCTGCGTCTTGTGACCGTAGCGTACGTATTGGTATGTACGGCAGGACCAACTCGGAAAAGAAGTAGGAGGACAAGCCCATGTAACGCTTTATAGGTTAACAGTAAAACCTTGAAATCAGCCCTTGCCTTACAGGAAGCCAGTGTAGGGAAGCTAGCACTGGAGTATATGATCAAATTTCTTGGTTCTAGTCAGGATTCTAGCAGCCGTATTTAGCACTAACTGAAGTTTATTTATGCTTTATCCGGTAGCCGGAAAGTAGAGCATTGCCAGTAGTCTAACCTAGAAGTAACAATGCAGGATTAATTTTTCTGCATCATTTTTGGACAGAAAATTTCTTGATTTTTGCAATGTTACGTAGATGGAAAAAAAGCTGTCCTTGAAACAGTCTTTGATTGTTCGTCAAAAGAGAGATCAGGGTCAAGAGTAACGCCGAGGTCCTTCACAGTTTTATTTCGAGACGACTTTACAACCATCAAGATGAATTTGTCAGATTTTAACAGAAGATCTCTTTGTTTCTTGGGACCTAGAAACCAAGCATCTGTTGTTTGTCCGAGTTTAAAAGTAGAAAGTTTTCAGCCTCCACTTCCTTATGTCTGAAACACACAGGCTTCTAGCGAGGGCAATTTTGGGGCTTTCAGCTGTTTCATTGAAATGTACAGCTGTGTGTCATCCGCATAGCAGTGAAAGTTAACATTATGTTTTTTCGAATACAATCCCCAAGAGGTAAAATATATATAGTGAAACAATAGTGGTCCTAAAACGGAACCTTGAGGAGACCCGAAATGTACAGTTGATTTGTCAGAGGGACAGACCATTCACAGAGACAAACTGATATCTTTCCGACAGGTAAGATCTAAACCAGGCCAGAACTGTCCGTGCTAGACCAATTTGGGTTTCAGTCTCTCCAAAAGAATGTGGGTGATCGATTGGTGTCAAAGGCAGCACTAAGGTCTAGTAGCACGAGGACAGATGCAGGCTCGGTCTGACGCCATTAAAGGTCATTTACCACCTTCACAAGTGCAGTCTCTCAGTGCTTGATGGGGTCTAAAACCAGAACTGAAGCATTCGTATACATTGTTTGTCTTCAGAAAGGCAGTGAGGTTGCTGGCGCAACAGCTTTTTCTAAAATTTTTGAGAGGATGGAAAGATTCGATATTAGGCCGATAGTTTTTTTAGATTTTCCGGGTCAGGTTTGGCTTTTTCAAGAGAGGCTTTATCACTGCCACTTTTAAGTGAGTTTGGTACACATCCGGTGGATAGAGAGCTGTTTATTATGTTACATTAGGAGGGCCAAGACAGGAAGCAGCTCCTTCAGCAGTTTAGTAGGAATAGGATCCAGTATGCAGCTTGAAGTTTAGAGGCCATGATTATTTTCTCATTTGCTGTCAAGAGAGTATAGTACTAAACACTTAAGTGTCTCTCCCGATCCCAGGCCCTCGCAGAGCTGTGCAAGATCAGGACAGCTAAGCCCTGGAGGAATACGCAGATTCAAGAGGAGTCCGTAATTTGCTTTTCTAATGGTCTAATGATCTTTTCCTCAAAGAAGTTCATGAATTTTTACTGGCTGAAGTGAAAGCCATCCTCTCTGGGGAATGCTGCTTTTTTTAGTTAGTTTATCGCAACAGATAGCAAAAATAAATTTTGGATTGTTCTTATTTTCCTCGATTAAGTTGGAAAAAGTAGGATGATCGAGCAGCAGTGAGGGTCTTCGGTACTGCACGGTACTGTCTTTCCACAGCTAGGTCGGAAGACTTCCAGTTTGGGTTGGCCGCCATTTCCGTTCAATTTCCTGGAAGCTTGCTTCAAAGCTCGCGGTATTTTCTGTATACCAGGGAGTTAGTTTCTTATGACAAATGTTTTCGTTTTTAGGGGTGCAACTGCATCTAGGGTATTGCGCAAGGTTAAATTGAGTAGAAGAGTAGAGGGTTCAGAAGAGTAGGGGGTTCAAGGGCAGCAGGTAGTCGAAAGTAGGGGTTCAGAAGGAGTTAGGGGGTTTTCAGAAGAGTAGGGGGTTCAGAAGAGTAGGGGGTTCGAAAGAGTAGGGGTTCAGGAGAGTAGGGGGTTCAGAAGAGTTACGCGGGTTAAAGAGTAGGGGGTTTCAGAAGAGTAGGGGTTCAAGGAGGTAGAGGGTTCAGAAGAGTAGAGGGTTCAGTAAGAGATAGAGGGTTCAGAAGAGATAGAAGGGTTCAGAATAGTTAGAGGGTTTCAGAACAGTACTGGGTTCATCACCCCGAACAACAATTTAGTCTACAATGTAATGTTAAAATTGTACATACAGTGCAATCGGAAATTATTCAGATCCATTCCCTTTTTCCACATTTTGTTACGTTACAGCCTTATTCTAAAATGGATTCAATACATTTTTTCCATCATCAATATACACACAATACCCCATAATGACAATGCAAAAACAGGTTTTTAGAAAATGTTGTCAATTTATTAAAAATGTTAACAGAAATAACTTATTTACATAAGTGATCAGACMCTTTGCTATGAGACTCGAAATTGAGCTCAAGTTCATCCTGTTTCCATTGATCATCCTTGAGATGTTTCTACAACTTAATTGGAGTCCACCTGTGGTCAATTTAATTGATTGGACATGCTTTGGAAAGGCACACACCTGTCTATATAAGGTCCCACAGTTGACRAGGAATGTCAGAGCAAAAACCAAGCCATGAGATCGAAGGAATTGTCCGCTGTAACGTAACAAAAAATTGTGGAAAAGGGGAAGGGGTCTGAATTCTTTCTGAATAAACTGTATAATTATTATGTAAAATGTATGTATATGTACCAGAAAAGCTGCAAAACCCCAAAAATATATGTATCCTCTGAAGATGGCGGGGTGGTGGATGGGTTAATAAAAAATAAATAATAATAATAATAGATAGATAATTCACATGTGTGCGTGTCCAGAGGCATGTGTGAGAGCCCCTCCCTCCCCCATTCTCTCCATCACTGGACAAATAATACCTTTCCTTTGCCATTTTTTTCCTGTTTCAGCATTGGACTCAGAGAGATAATCTGGGATTAAAGCRTCCAGTGAGAGCTGGTTTGTCTGTYCCTCATTCATTTATAATATCTGACCAACATGTCCAACATCCACCTGTCATGTCCTGTGAGTCCAAACACATTCCAGTACACAGCCTCACATATTTGGAATGTATTAAACTAATTCACTATTTACTGGAGCTATCATGCTGAACGTTGTGTGACGAATGCCTGCCGAGATTGTAGCCTATTCACAAATAATTCAGAGAGTGAAAGGGGGGGGGAGCAACAGAGAAAGAGAGAGTGGGAGGGGTACGTAGAGAGATAGAACGAGAGATGAGATGACATGACTTGACATGAATGAATGCTGGCCTTGGGGATCTCACCCACTCACAAACACCTCCCAGTCCTCCTTTCTCCCCCACCTCTTCCTCCCCCTCCTCCACAAAGCAATGTGCCACACTGCCTCCGGTGTGTACTGAGTAAACAGCTCTTCAATATTTACTGTCACACTGTGTCTGTGTGTAACTTCAATGCATTTTACATTTACATTGTAGTAATTTAGCACTCTGTTATCCAGAACAACTTACAGTTAKTGCAATCATCTTGCAGTGGTACTTCAACGGTTTTGTATCATTTCAGACAGTAGTTTTGAAAGTAACACTTACAGGCCAAAACTGGTCCCCAAAAAATGGTGTACAATTGTTTTCACCATCCCATAATGTTATCACAGCATTGTTCTCAAGCCCTACAGCGTGTGCCCAAAGAGAGTACAACATTAAAACGTATTAAACAGCCATAATAACAAAAACATATTTACATTTTTTATTTAACCTTTATTTAACTAGGCGAGACGGTTAAGAAAAAAAATTATTATTTGGGATTCCCAATCACAGCTGGATGTGATGCAGCCTGGATTCGAACCAGGTACTGCAGTGACGCCTCTTGCACTGAGATGCAGTGTCTTAGACCACTGATGATCTGAGATCTTATCAAACATGGCGTGTTGGACGTARGTTTTGTATATATCTTGCCCTGTCATAATTATGTCTATCCATCATAATTCAATGTGTCTTCTTCAAAAAAGATCAATCATGATTAAAAAAGTGGAATCAAGTACACAATGTGAACTCAGTCCCACTTTTCTTTTAAGTTAGGGGTTTGATCTAGTCTCCAATGTAATATTTTGATGTCTTTAATGGGTGTGCCTTGAAGAAATATTGCAGAACGTTTACTCAGTTGAGTCTGGTCTGTTTCCGTCAACATGATGTGTTTGTGTTCCAATGCTTCTCATTCTCCAAGTCTCCAAATTAATATTATTTTGTTTTTCGGAGGACACGTCTGTCTAACCTTTCAGTACCTCTTTGAAAGCATCGCCGTTGTGCATCTCTCTATGCTATTTCCTTGTGTGTGACATTCGTCTGCATTATCTTACTTATGTATTCACTCACTGCAGTCCTATTCCTGTGTCAGACCATCCACACCTCTTCAAGACAGTCCAAACTGGTTCAAGCGGGGAGAGACGAAAACGTCAAGGTTGAAGACGTTTCCCACTCTGCCTCAAGTTTTACATCTTCAGCTGTGGGACTGTTGATTACTGTGACGAAATGGACTTCTAGAATCAATCTGTTTCGCAGAGTTAGGAACTAGCAAAGAAACACCCCAAACAGTCAGCCTGTCTGCCTTCCAAATGACACCCTATTCTGTATAGTGCCTATGGGCCCTGTTCAAGAGTAGTGCACTATATCGGGAATAGGATGCCATTGGGACATACACACACCTATCTTTTCTGTTTGATACAATGTTGTGTGCGACCAGAGAGTGACAGAAAACATGAGGGGACAGAATGAGGACAAAGAAATGAATGAATGTCATTACTCTGCTGGAATTGTTATATTACTAATGAATAGTCTTCAGAACAACTGCTCTGTAACTTTCCAATCAAATGCCTCACTCTGGTTTTCATTTGAGCCTATATATATATATATATATAGATGCTGTGGGAAGGAGTGCTGAGATTGTGACAAAGAGCTGGATTCAATGTGTATGCTGAAGTAAAATCCGCTTAAAAATGTAAAGGTAAATTCCAACATATGCTGCTTTAACCATGAATGCATTCTCCGCTACTGAGGAACATTGACTTTAATAATATAAAGCAGATCTTCGGATTGCTACGTATTGAATAGAGCTCAAATTCTTTCTGACACGGTAGTTTGATGCAGGAAAGTGGACAATGAAGTTCTCTTCTTTTATGTTTTTACAAGTAAAAGTGTTTTGTGTTTTAGTTGGTCCTAATACCATAACTTATTTTTTTTTTTTAATCATTGTACCTTTGAAGCCATTCCAAGAAATAAATGGAGTGTGCCGAGTGCTGGCCTCTAAAATTAGACATCCATGTTAATGTCCCTTTCTGCTCCAATAGAAAGGCTGTTTTCTGTTAACTTCTTATGGCTGAAGGGGCAGTATTGAGTAGCTTGGATGAAAGGTGCCCATTGTAAACGGCCAGCTCCTCAGTCTCAGTTGCTGCATATTATTATTAGTATTGGATAGAAAACACTCTAAAGTTTCTAAAACTGTTTGAATTAAGTCTGTGAGATTAACAGAACTCATATGGCAGGCAAACACCTGAGAAGTTCCACTTCCTGTTTGTATTTTTTCTGGGGGTGCCATATTTTCAACCAAGCTCTTATTCAAAATACAGAGACATATGGATGAGTTTTCACTTCCTACGGCTTCCACTAGATGTTAGCAGTCAATAGAACTAAGTCTGATGACTCTAATGTGATCAACCTTTCGGTTACTGGCCCAATGCTCTAACCACCAGGCTACATGCCGCCCCGGGTCTTAAGAGCGGGTGAGATGGTGATGGTGGAACTGGGGGTTGGCATCCTCTCTCTCATCAAAACATGTCTGCAGACGAGAGACAGCTGGAGAGAGAGCATGTTTAAGCCTTTTTATTTTTTATTCTAACATTGTTAGTCATCATAATCATCAGGAGGTGAAATGCAAAACTGACCTTGAATCATTAACTCTTGGACTTCTGCATCTCTATCTGCATTTCAATGTAAAGCATCTCTAATAATACTTCCTGTTGACCTGACCTCTCACCTCTGATCATGCTGTGCCCTCTATGTAGCCAGTTCAGATGCAGGAGGGGTTCACCAACAGAGCTGATATAACCTAGAGGATTTAGGGAGAAAAGGAGAGGGATGAAGTGAAGGAGAGAGACTGTTATTGAGAAAATAAGGTAGCTAAAGTGACAGTATTCAACAGGAATCTGTGTGTGTGTGGCCTCACCTGGTGTCCACACCACACTAAGTGGCTGCAGAGTACTTTATGCTGAAAAACATGAATGGACACACAAGGACAAACAATATAGCGTAGTTATAGAAATAATGAAGTGTCTTACTATTCTCCATGGTTGGCCCTCTTGCCTATCCTTTGAAGGTTATAGTTACAGTTATACACCTGAGCCTGCTTACTGCACAACACAATCCATCAAACAGATTGATACATGAGTATGTAGGTGTGGGTTATAGGGTGTCTAAATGTCCTACATTTTTTCAATATGGTGATTTAAAATAGCCTGTTTGGTTTTTGTACAGACATTACACCCTTACCAAAACAGCACCCTCACCTGAGAAGTAGAAATCAAAGGGAGAGAAACTGGGAATTGAATAACTGCAGTTGACATAGCTAAGTAAATGGAATAATACTCTTATTGATATGTGAATGGCTCTTAAAAGAACCCTTGGTTGTGCATAGTGTAGTCTATGGTGTTGCCAGGGAACAGCACTCTCTTCGAAGAAGTAGGAGGTGAAGATCTCTGCCTCTCTTGCTGTGTTGTTGGACCCCATCCTTGAAACATCCT
Source organism: Salvelinus sp. IW2-2015 (assembly GCF_002910315.2). NCBI lineage: Eukaryota > Metazoa > Chordata > Actinopteri > Salmoniformes > Salmonidae > Salvelinus > Salvelinus sp. IW2-2015. The sequence goes on from NC_036871.1 coordinate 37,883,925, forward strand.
GCAGAGCAGCAGACTTCTCCTCTGGCACACAGCGGCGAGCTGCAGATCCTGTCCTCCTGTTCATCCTCATGAAGTTACGCAGGACACAGGTAGCCTTCACCCACCTGAATTCCTCCAGGAGGCAGTCCCAGATGGACCTGGTCACCCAACCTTGCAGTGCTCTACACGTTAACTGTAGGCAATCGTTTTGAAGGAATCTCCAGTTACCAGGTATCTGTAGGAATATGGAAGAAAATGTAATTATTTGACTTTTACATCACCAGGTCATTGTGGATTACTAAAGTATAATATCCCTGATAACAAATCATGATAACATTGAATTGATAAATGCATGGGCACACATATTTGCATGTGACAATAACAGGATTATATCAAGGATAGCATCACAAATGAATAGGTAAATACCACTTGAAGCTTGATGATGAGTTGATCATTTGAATCAGCTGTGCAGTGCTAAGGCAAAAACAAAAATGTGCACCCCTTTGAGTCCCCAGGACCAGGACTGAGAACCGCTGCTCTTCATTGGGACCTCTTCAAATGCATTTGGAGTTAGTTTCTTACAGTGATAAATACATCAAGATAGCTAGCTAATATGAAGTTAGGTAGCTGGTGATATTTAATTCACTTGGCTAGCTATCTATTGTCACGCCCTGACTGTCACAATCCTTTTTTGTCTCTATTTTGGTTGGTCAGGGCGTGAGTTTGGGTGGGCATTCTATGTCTGGTGTTCTATGTTGTCCTTGTTTTGTATTTCTGTGTGTTTGGCCTGGTATGGTTCTCAATCAGAGGCAGCTGTCTATCGTTGTCTCTGATTGAGAATCATACTTAGGTAGCCTGTTCCCACCTGTGTTGATGGGTGATTATTTTCTGTTTAGTGTTTTTCGTCACCTTACAGGACTGTTCGTTTGTCGTTTTTGTTGTTTTGTTCAGTGTTCAGTTGTTTTATTAAAATAATGAACACTTACCACGCTGCACCTTGGTCCTCCTCTCCTCCCGACGACAATCGTGACATTTATACAGTATGTGAAATTGCCTAGATAGCTAGCTAGCTAGCTCATTTAGCAGCTCATTTGTGTTAGCCTGCACTGTAACGTTAGCTAATAATACATTTTTTTTTATTACATTTTCGAAATGTATTTACTTACTTGAATAGGTTCTCCCAGCCATGTGGAAAATTGTAAACAAGGCAGAAAAGTTTGTTTGTCACCAGAGTGTTTTAGAGGATATTACTATTGAACTATGTACCCGATTAATAACCAGACCTTCATACAAACTTGCTATGCTGAATTCTTGACGCACGATGCCCACAAGCGAGTCACAATGAGCGGCCTAAGCGGCACGCGGCAATTTACCGTTATCTAGTGTACATGCACCGTACGCCTCTCCCGAGCCCGTTGGGGAGTTGCAGCGATGAGACAAGATCGCAATTGGATATCACGAAATTGGGGAGAAAAAGTGAGTAAAATAATAATAATGATAATGGGCTCTATTCATTCTGAAATGCTGAAGCGTTGCAGATTCGTGATAGAAATGTACAAGTCATTTCCGATTGAAGGGACATACAGTACGCAACGTTCACCATGAATGCAGCCTCCGCTAAAGCAGGAACATTGCCTTTACAATTTCTGCGGATTGAACAGAGCCCAATATGTGGGAAAACTCTTACAGTAATTGCTGTGCCATTTTAGCAGCTGAACCTTGTCCAAAGATGCTGTTCTTATACTCATGTTCAGGTGAAGGAATGATGGAGACAGAGGACAAAGAAAGAGCATCAACCAAGCAATTGAACAAAAGTACAGATACCTTTCACAATAACAAGGACACGGCGAATACAGTACTGTAGGGCTCTCTTTAAATCAAATCCTTATCAAAGTCATTTTCCAAAGAGGTACATTGTTGGTTTATGCCACTAAGAAGGTCTAATGTAATCCATCTCTCTCGCCTTCTCTCTTYCAATCTCTCTCTCCTCTCTTTCACTCTCTCTTTCAATCTCTCTCTCCTTCTCTCTTTCAGTCTGTCTCTATCTGTCCCCCGCTCTCTTATCCAATACTCACTGCCCTAAACTAGTCATAACCCACATCATATTTCTCTGGCTGCTGACATGTAAACCATCTCCCTCCCAGAACTTCCTCAGTGAGTCCATGCTACTCACATACAGTTAATTATTTGCACCCTTGATAAAGAGGAGCAAAAATTACTGTATACAATAAATAATACAATACTGATTTTATAGTCAATTAACCATTTTTTGTGGATTTTAATTAGTGCTTGGGGTTATTGTCTTGCTGGAAGATCCACTTGCAGCCAAGTGTCTGCCTCCAGGCAGAGGCGAACAGGTTTTAGGCCCTCAGATCCTCAAAAGGTTCTACAGCTGTACCGTTGAGAGCATCTTGACTGGCTGCATCACAACTTGGTATGGCAACTGCTTGGCAGTTTTTAGTTACTCCGATACTTACTTACTTACTCAATTGTTTTCGGTTTTGTTTTTCTAATACTGAATCTTCCTTAGTACGCCCTTAATCTGATGGGTACAGCATGAGTACATGTCTTGTTGTGATGTGCAGTATAAAGCTGTATATTCATGAGATAAAGGCTAGGGAACATTAAATAACTTGGAACATTAGGTTCCATTCTGCAGACCCGTTAAGATGCATCTAGGACTGTCTGAGTTCCAAATTGCATCCTATTCCTTAACGTAGTGCATTATTTTCTCAGTAGTGCTGAGCGATTCGGGGGGTTCGGTTATTAAACCACTAATTGACCGACTTCGGTTCAATTCCATTTAGTTCTGGGTTTTTTTGTGAGCCCAACGTGCCGTTTCTCTAGAGAGAAATCTAACAATTCACAAGAGAAATCAAGTCAAGAACTTCGTAGCACGCTGGGCTGAAAGGAGTTGTAGTTTTTATTAAGCAAATACTCAACCTAGTTCAGTGCAGAAAAGTGGTAATTAATTACAATGACCATAATCCATTGTGCCTGTTCTTTCTGGCTTCCGACAGAGATGGATACACTTTTACGCCTGATATGTTAGGTTAAATACACACAGACTGCATAAACCACACCACACAAGAGAGGAATGTACACAACACAATGACGAGACAGAGGGACAGCGAATGTCCATGAAAGTATGTCTAGTGGTGTAAAATACTTAAAGGAAAACTCCCCCCCCAAAACGATCTTTTGGTATTTGTTTCATTAGTCCATTGTTGTTTTGCATCATATGATTCAGAATGCATCATACAGGGATGATTTCTGTATTTTGAAAGTTACATATATTTTAAACAGTTTGGGACTATGTCAACAATGGACTAATAAAACAAATACTGTACCAAAATAACGTTTTGAGGTGGAATTTCCCTTTAAGAAAAAATACTTTAAAGTTTCGTTTTTTGGGACATCTGTACGCTATTTTACTTTTACTTCACTACAATCTTAAAGAAAAGAATGCACTTTTTACTCCATACATTTTCTCTAACATCAAAAAGTACTTGTTACATTTAGCAGGCCATGAAAATGATCCAATTTACGCATCATGAGAACATCCCTGGTCATCCCTCCTACCTCTGATCTGGCAGACTCACTAAACACACATGCTTCATTTGTAAATGATGTCTGTGTGTCCCTGTCTAAAAAAAACAAGAAAATCGTGCCGTCTGGTTTGCTTTATGTACGGAATTTGAAATGATTTATACTTTTACTTTTGATACTTAAGTATATTTTAGCAATTTAATTGACTTTGATACTTCAGTATATTTAAAACCAAATACTTTTAGACTTTTACTGAAATAGTATTATACTTGAGTCATTTTCTATTTAGGTATTTTTACTTTGACTCAAGTATGATAATTGGGGACTTTTTCCATCACTGAGTATGCTTATCTACTTTGAAGAACTAGTAAAATGATTTAGTCAGACAGCTCTGCAGCATACTCAGGCAGCCTAGCCTAGCTAAATAGGATGACTACAGACAGTACAGTATGGGCACAGAGATACCGTTGTCTGGCTGGCTGGCTGCTACTGCCTGACCGGAGATCAGATGATAACTATAAAGAGATACCGTTGTCTGACTGGCTGGCTGCTACTGCTGAGCGAGATCAGATGATAACTATAAAGAGATACCGTTGTCTGCTGGCTGGCTGCTACTGCTGACCGAGATCAGATGATAACTATAAAGAGATACCGTTGTCTGGCTGGCTACTCTGCCTGACCGGAGATCAGATGATAACTATAAAGAGATACCGTTGTCTGGCTGGCTGGCTGCTACTGCCTGACCAGAGATCAGATGATAACTAATAAGAGATACCGTTGTCTGGCTGGCTGGCTGCTACTGCCTGACCAAGATCAGATGATAACTATAAAGAGATACCGTTGTCTGCTGGCTGGCTGCTACTGCCTGACCGAGATCAGATGATAACTATAAAGAGATACCGTTCTGTCTGGATGGCTTCTACTGCCTACGGAGATCAGATGATAACTATAAAGAGATACCGTTGTCTGGCTGGCTGGCTGCTACTGCCTGACCGGAGATCAGATGATAACTATAAAGAATGAAAAATAATAAAGTCATCAAATAAAATCTTCTGTTGGAAGTTCTTTGACCTGTGAGATTTTCATCTGACTGGTATACTAGAGCCATATATTTACATAGTTCTGAGGTTTACTACAGCGCCATTCAGTTGGCCATCCGTCCAGTCTATGATGCTGAGTCAGTGAGTTTTCATTCGTTATTATTATTATATCTTTACATTAAACGTGTAGGCCTAGTGTACTAGTGTAGTTAGTGTACTTTACTATCAGTCATTTGGTTGATAGACATAGACTGTTGGCTGATACATGTAGCTGACAGCAGGGGTGTCATTCACCCCAATAATCTGAGGAGGCACAAAATATGTGAGGATGGCTGGGGGGTGGTCCGAAAAGAGTGTTAGGCCCCCGTCTGTAAATTGGAGAATTTTCAATTTTCCAAACACCTTTAACAGCTTTTTCCTGCAATCTAGAGCCATAATCATTATCCTTAATTGCATGTAAAAAATATATATATATATATATATTTTTTTTTTTCTTCTGCATATCTAAGCATTCCTCTTGAGTTGTCTGTATCCTCCTGACTGGTGGTTCTTTTTTTTTATGATCTAAATATGCTTCTCTGCTAGGTCTACCAACCTTGCCAGCAGGCATTCCAGCTAAGACAGTTAGACAAGCTAGCTACTCTAAACTGTATTGGTAGCCTGAAATGGCTTTTGGTAGCTAGTTGGTTGGGAGATTGGTAACCTATCTGGGCTAGCTAAATAGGACACATCTGAGGGGGCAGCTAGATATCGCTTGGAGCAAACTAGCAGAAACCAAGGAGTGCAACAGGTGTGTAGGCTATAGTATTGTAGCTATCCTCACTGTATGAGCCACGTTACAATTCCCACCAAGTGGGTTAACCTCTTGACGCTAGGGGTCAGATTATTATTATTTTTTAAATAAATAACGTTCCCAAGGTAAACGGACTATTTCTCAGGTCCAGATCGTAGAATATGCATATAATTTACAGATTAGGATAGAAAACACTCAAGTTTCCAAAACTGTCCAAATATTGTCTGTGAGTATAACAAAACTGATTCTGCAGGCGAAAACCTGAGGAAATCTAACCCGGAAGTGATTATTTTATTTTTAAAAATTTAATCTGTGTTTCCTGGCCCGTCTTTCTTCCATTTAAAGGGGTATCAACCAGATTCCTTTTCCAATGGCTTCCTCAGGCTGTGACCAGGCTTTAGACATAGTTTCAGGCTTTTATTTTGAAAAATGAGCGAGATTTTTCAAAACTAGTCAGGTGTCCTCTGATTAGTTCCTGCGTGCGAGAGGGGTAGCTCTCCATTTTCTTTCTCTCTTTTATTGAATAGGTTACGGTCCGGTCGAAATATTATCGATTATGTTTGTTAAAAACAACCTGAGGATTGATTATAGAAAACATTTGACATATTTCTACGAACATTACGGATACTTTTAGGAATTTTCGTCGAACGGAACGAGGCTTTGGTTTTCTGAACAATGCGCAACCCAAATGGCGTTTTTTTTGTTATAAAAGTAATATTTATCGAACAAAAATAACATTTGTTGTGTAACTGGGAGTCTCGTGAGTGCAAACATCCGAAGATTATCAAAGGTAAGCGATTCATTTTATTGCTTTTCTGACTTTCAAAAGCTTGGATTGCTTTCGCTGCAAAGCATATTTTCAAAATCTGACACGATATGTGGATTAACAACAAGCTAAGCTGTGTTTTGGTATATTTCACTTGTGATTGCATGATTATAAATATTTTTAGTAATATTTTGCGCCCTGCAATTCAGCGGTTGTTTAGGAAAATGATCCCGCTAAAGGGATCCGTAGCGCAGAGAAGTTAACACTATTGGTGCATACATAGGGTGTTTGCCTTTCACACCAGTGACCCGGCCCAGCTAGCACATTTGGTTCCTTGGAAGTTGTGGGAATATAATTGTTTGGTTTCCCATTGGTTCTGGGAACGAGCCGAGAGAGCTCCTGATTGACATGTGTACCTGCTGCATTGAGTTGGTTGGAACCAATCCAGCGTGCTGATAATAAAGTGATTCATTTTAGATTGACTTCGAGTGTCCCTATAAAGAATTTCCACGACAGTTACTAATGTTTTCCTGTTTTTTATATGGAATGTTTTCTTAATAATGTTCTGAGAACATGACTTTAAATAAAACCATGAGGAAACCCGTAGGAAACATTATGCTGAAGCACTGAAATTCCCACCTAAGTAACATCCTGCACCATTCCCAGAACGTTTTTTTTTTTTTTTWAAGTTCTCATTTACAACTACGACCTGGCCAAGATCAAGCAAAGCAGTGCGACACAAACAACAACACAGAGTTACACATGGAATAATCAAGCGTACAGTCAATAACACAATAGAAAAAAAGAAAGTCTATATACAGTGTGTGCAAATGGCATGAGGAGGTATGGCAAAAAATAGGCCATAGTAGCGAAGTAATACAGTTTAGCAAATTAACACTGGGGTGATAAATTAGCAGATGATAATGTGCAAGTAGAAATACTGGTGTGCAAAAGAGCAGAAAAGTATATAAAAACAATATAGGGAAGAGGTAGGTAGATTGGGTGGGCTATTTACAGATGGGCTATGTACAGCTGCAGCGATCGGTTAGCTGCTCAGATAGCTGATGTTTAAAGTTAGTGAGGGAAATATAAGTCTCCAGCTTCAGCGATTGTTGCAATTCGTTCCAGTCATTGGCAGCAGAGAACTGGAAGGAAAGGCGGCCAAAGGAGGTGTTGGCTTTGGGGACGGTTGCATGAAGGTTGCATGAAAAATATGAAGTCGAAGGACAGAGAGTAGCAGCAGCGTAAAAAAGGGGTTAGGGTGGCATACAATGCAAATAGTCCAGGTAGCCATTTGATTAGATGTTCAGGAGTCTTATGGCTTGGGGATAAAAACTGTTGAGAAGCCTTTTTGTCCTAGACTTGGCACTCCAGTACAGCTTGCCATGCGGTAGTAGAGAGAACAGTCTATGACTGGGGTGGCTGGGAACTTTGACAATTTTTTGGGCCTTCCTCTGACACCGCCTGGTGTAGAGGTCCTGGATGGCTGTAGAACCTTTTGAGGATCTGAGGACCCATGCCAAATCATTTTAGTTTCCTGAGGGGGAATAGGCTTTGTCGTGCCCTCTTCACAGCTGTCTTGGTGTGTTTGGACCATTCTAGTTTGTTGGTGATGTGGACACCAAGGAACGTGAAGCTCTCAACCTGCTCCACTACAGCCCCGTCGATGAGAATGGGGGCGTGCTCGGTCCTCCTTTTCCTGTATTCCACAATCATCTCCTTAGTCTTGGTTACGTTGAGGGATAGGTTGTTATTCTGGCACCACCCGGCCAGGTCTCTGACCACCTCCCTATAGGCTGTCTCGTCGTTGTCGGTGATCAGTGTTGTGTCGTCTGCAAACTTAATGATGGTGTTGGAGTCGTGCCTGGACATGCAGTCGTGGGTGAACAGGGAGTACAGGAGGGGACTGAGCACGCACCCCTGTGGAGCTCCAGTGTTGAGGATCAGCGTGGCAGATGTATCGCAACCTACCCTCACCATCTGGGGGCGGCCCGTCAAGAAGTCCAGGATCCAGTTGCAGAGGGAGGTGTTTAGTCCCAGGTTCCTTAGCTTAGTGATGAGCTTTGAGGATACTATGGTGTTGAACGCTGAGCTGTAGTCAATGAATAGCATTCTCACATAAGTGTTCCTTTTGTCCAGGTGGGAAAAGGCAGTGTGGAGTGCAATAGAGATTGCATCATCTGTGGATCTGTTTGGGCGGTATGCAAATTGGAGCTGGTCTAGGGTTTCTGGGATAATGGTGTTGATGTGAGCCATTACCAACCTTTCAAAGCACTTCATGGCTACGAACGTGAGTGCTACGGGTCTGTAGGCATTTAAGCAGGTTGCCTTTGTGTTCTTGGGCACAGGGACTATGGTGGTCTGCTTGAAACATGTTGGTATTACAGACTCAATCAGGGACATGTTGAAAATGTCAGTGAAGACACCTGCCAGTTGGTCAGCACATGCCCGGAGAACATGTCCTGGTAATCCGTCTGGCCCTGCAGCCTTGTGTATGTTGACCTGTTTAAAGGTCTTACTCACGTCGGCTATGGAGAGCATGATCACAGTCGCACCCAGCTCTTTGTCCTCTGTACCTGCGTCGCTTCCTCTTGCAAATAACGGGGATGTCGGCCCTGTGGGGTGTTTGGAAAATGTCTTGTGCATCGTTCTTGTTGTAGATAAAATCTTTGTCTAATCCGAGGTGAGGGATCGCTGTCCTGATATCCAGAAGCTCTTTTTTGCCGTAAGATACGGTTGCAGAAACATTATGTACAAAATAAGTTACAAATAACGCAAAAAAAACACATAGTAGCACAATTGGTTGGGAGACCGTAAAACTGCTGACCTTTCTTCCGGCGCCATTTTGCTGTTCCAGACGTTGACATCACGTACATTTCACGTGCGTGCTGAATGAAAGGTTAGTAGATACATTTTATATGGACTTCAAAAAGATGTCTTAAATGGATGTCAAAAATATGTCTTATACAGAAGCAGAAAATACGTATTTTCTGGATGTTGAAAATACATAATTTACAGACTTTGAAAATATGTTTTTTTCTATGGACAAATTTCAACTGCACATATATTCTCAATGAAGTAGGCATTATGTCACAGTATTATAGGAAAGAGGAGCCAACTAAAGATTGAAGCAGAATTTGTATTATTGCTCCCATCTGTCACATGCACTTATGTTCGCTTAAAAAAAAACTAGAGTCGATTGACGCACCGGTGCTTCACACTGTGACTTCCTTTTGAATATTGAGTAGATCCCTGTGTGTTTATGGTTGAGACGTACCGTTTCTTGTAGTGGTTGCAGCTCAATCGCCTCTTTCCGTCGATATAAAGTTCCACAACAGGAGGCTTGTGAAAGCTATCTTTTTCCACACAAGAGGATCCGGACAAGAAAATCGTCATGAAATCGTTTGTAAAACCTGAACCTTTTCCACCAAAGATGAGACTCTTATGAACACAGCAGTGTCGGTTTGGCTCTATGACATCCACAGGCTTACGGCAGTCATCAGAAACCAATCACTGACGTCCTCATTTCGAAGAGTTCTTCTCACAAATCCGGCTGTCCAGACCGAACCGTTGCAGCTACAAACTAATATGTCACCAATATCGAAAGGGGAGACTCTCACGAACACGAAGAAGTCGGTTGTTCTGCTCTGTTCTACACTCAAGTTGCAAAGGAGTCATCTGAAGGTAACCCAGTACCGGGCTGTAAAAATTGCTAAAAGTGCATAAGGGGTCAAACGTGCTACAAATAATGTGACTAAACATAGGTCTAAAAAAAAAAAAGTTTGCTTGTAGCTCTCAGATACAGGGCAGACACTTCAAAACCTTATTCCTTATCCTAAAATTCTAAATCAAATGGCTAAATTATCAATTTTAAAACAATTCTATATGTTAGCTTTGGAAATACTGAGATCTAAGGGCTTAGATCTACAGGGGTATTAAATTTGGCAGCGATGATGTTCAAAGTAGTCCAACAGAATAAAACCAACAGACCACCTGAATGACCAATAAGTAAATGTAAAAAAATAAATAAAATAAAAACTTGCAAAGCATGTTGGGTAATATTCGAATGAGCTCCGCCCCAAAACAAGCACGAATTTGGTTTGTGCGGACCAGATCCAAATCTGAACTAATCATAGACGTCTAGGGTGTGTTTCACAAGTTTTATCATCACATTACAGTACGGCGGTTTAGTACAGTAAAGCACAGTAGAGTACAGTACGGTACGATACAGGACAGTCGAGTTTCACTCAGTAGATAACAGTACAGTACGCTACAGTGCAGTACAGGACACAGTACAGTAAAGAAAGGTAAAGTATAGTACAGCTTAGTTCAGTAAAGTAGAGTACATTATAGTACATTATAGTACAGAACACTATACAGTCATGGCCAAAAGTTTTGAGAATGACACAAATATAAATCTTCGCAAAGTCTGCTGCCTCAGTTTGTATGATGGCAATTTGCATATACTCCAGAACGTTATGAAGAGTGATCAGATGAATTGCAATTAATTGCAAAGTCCCTCTTTGCCATGAAAATGAACTGAATCCCCCAAAAACATTTCCACTGCATTTCAGCCCTGCCACAAAAGGACCAGCTGACATCATGATTCTCTCGTTAACACAGGTGTGAGTGTTGACGAGGACAGGGCTGGAGATCACATTGAGTTCGAATAACAAACTGGAAGCTTCAAAAGGAGGGTGGTGCTTGGAATCATTGTTCTTCCTCTGTCAAACATGCTTACCTGCAAGGAAACACGTGCCATCATCATTGCTTTGCACAAAAAGGGCTTCACAGGCAAGGATATTGCTGCCAGTAAGATTGCACCTAAATCAACCATTTATTGTATCATCAAGAACTTCAAGGAGAGCGGTTCAATTGTTGTGAAGAAGGCTTCAGGGTGCCCAAGAAAGTCTCCTAGTTGATTCAGCTGCGGGATTGGGGCACCACCAGTACCGAGCTTGCTCAGGAATGGCAGCAGGCAGGTGTGAGTGCATCTGCACGCACAGTGAGGCAAAGACTTTTGGAGGATGGCCTGGTGTCAAGAAGGGCAGCAAAGAAGCTACTTCTCTCCAAGAAAAACATCAGGGACAGACTGATATTCTGCAAAAGGTACAGGGATTGGACTGCTGAGGACTGGGGTAAAGTCATTTTCTCTGATGAATCCCCTTTCCGATTGTTTGGAGCATCCGGAAAAAAGCTTGTCCGGAGATGACAAGGTGAGCGCTACCATCAGTCCTGTGTCATGCCAACAGTAAAGCATCCTGAGACCATTCATGTGTGGGGTTGCTTCTCAGCCAAGGGAGTGGGCCTCACTTCACAATTTTGTAGCAACACAGCCATGAATTAGAAGAAATGGTACAACTGTAACTCCGCAAGAGCAACTTCTCCCAACCATCCAGGAACAGTTTGGTGATGAACAATGCCTTTTCCAGCATGATGGAGCACCTTGCCATAAGGCAAAAGTGATAACTAAGTGGCTCGGGGAACAAAACATCGATATTTTGGGTCCATGGCCAGGAAACTCCCCAGACCTTAATCCCATTGAGAACTTGTGGTCAATCCTCAAGAGGCGGGTGGACAAACAAAAACCCACAAATTCTGACAAACTTCAAGCATTTATTATRCAAGAATGGCTGCCATCAGTCAGGATGTGGCCCAGAAGTTAACAGCATGCCAGGGCGGATTGCAGAGGTCTTGAAAAAGAAGGGTCTACACTGCAAATATTGACTCTTTGCATCAACTTCATGTAATTGCCAATAAAAGCCTTTGACACTTATGAAATGATTGTAATTATACTTCAATATTCCATAGTAACATCTGACAAAAATATCAAAAGACACTGAAGCAGCAAACTTTGTGTAAATTAATGTGTCATTCTCAAATCTTTTTGCCACGACTGTACTCTACTTTTCGTTACTGTACTGTAACGTACTGTACTCGGTTGGGCTCTACTGTACTGTGCTGTTCAAACTTGTGAAACAGAGATGTCTATGATTGCTTCAGATTTGGTCCGGAACGGACCAAATCTGAACCAAACCTTGGACGTTGAAATCAAGACTAGTCCGGACTGCACCAAAACAAGACCCAAAAAAAGAAATCTCAAAGACGTTGCCGTCGTTAAATGCTTAGTGGGAAGTGTAGGCCTTTACTCGTTCACTACATTACTTCCCACAAGTCTAAAAGCAGGATCAGTGGAATTCTGGGCTAGTAGAAGGAGATTCCATCATATTGCTTAGGTTACCAGTGATGATGTTTAACGGTCATGGCTGCATTCCCATTTCTGACACCAATGTAGCGAACAACAAATCCGGGTTGTGGCATGAACGGCAAAAACCCTACTGGACTTATCATGGACGTCTATATTTGGGCCAAATAAAGGCCAGTCCGGATGGGACCAAATCTGAACCAATCTTAGATGCCTTTTTTAGGTCAAATCAAGGCCGGTCCGGACCGCACCAAAAGAATATCTAAAAGACGTCGCCTGATGGCAAATGCTTAGTGGGTTTGTTGCAGTATGAAATTAGTACTTCTTAGACATGTTCAATGCAATCATTTATCTACACATGAAGTGGAGGGCACTCTTTCTTTACGGTTTTCATATTACTGTATTCACATTGATTACATCAATCATGTTTCATGCAAACCTCCTACGTTCAATTCAAGCTTAGAGTAGTCTAGGTACCAGTAGTGTTAACATTCCAAAGGCAAATGACACGGAGCACAAGGAGTGGAATGAAATAGCTGAACAGACACGGCAACCAGGCTAAGGATGTCAATCTACTTATTAAGAAAGTTAAAGAAACCAAAATGTAGCCTTCATGTTTGTGACATCAAATCAAGATAAAATGGATTAGATATGATTTAATGAAGTAGTCCACTTTTGTAGAGATATGGTTTGTCTCCTATCCAGTTTTTCTCTTCACTGGTGGAGAGAGAGAGAGAGAGAGAGAGAGAGAGAAGGAGAGAGATGGGAGGGGTGCTCTAGAACTCTATATGATATGTCGAGGTGCAAAGTTTCGTCCCATTTCAGTGGCATCCTTGGAATAAATGTTTTGCACTTTTCAGCAGAGCAAGGGGCACTCTATGTGGATAGAATTACAATGAGACCTTTAAACATCTAAAAAAATCATCTCTCCGACTCTTCTCCCTAAGAGTGTGTTTTCTACCAGCATGAGTTCGGAGTGCACCAGCTACTACAGCGCAGAGAATGTGTTTATGAATGGCTCTTCCTGTCCTAAAGAAGGGAGCGATCCGAGCGCGACATTCTGCTGCGGATTTAACGATATCAAGTATTGCTGTGATGATCCCAACAGCTTTTTCCCTTATGAGTATGGATACATGTGGTGGCTCAGGTACGTAAGGGATCTTTACTAGCCTTTGTGATGGTGTGCTTTTTGGACATAGTTCTTGTAGGGTTATTACATGGGTAGACTATGACGCTTTGTTTTTTCTCAAGAAACCACAAGATGAGAGAGGTTGTTGATCATAATTATACAGCAAAGCGCACACGATTAATACACTAGAATGAAGGATATTTTTTATGATACTGATAACAGATTTATAGGATCTTCACATTTCAATTGGTTTGCACTGTAGTTATGGTGATCTTATAGGCTATTGTATGCCAATCTTATGGAAGGTGATAAATACCTCAATTAAAATTCAACATGAAAATGTGTAAAAGTTCAAATTGATCATGGGAAATGGTTAACCTTATTGGAAGGAGATTTCAAATCAAATTGAATCAAATGTTATTGGTCATATACACATTGTCAGCAGATGTTATTATGAGTGTAGTGAAATTCTTGTGCTTCTAGTTCTGACAGTCCAGTAATATCTAACAAGTAATATAACAATTCCCCAACAACTACCTAATACACACAAATATAAAAGGGGTGAATGGGAATATGTACATATAAATATATGGATGAGTGATGGCCGAGCAGCATGAGCAAGGTGCAACTAGACGGTATAAAATAGAGTATATACATGTGATATGAGTAATGCAAGATATGTAAATATTATTAAAGTGGCATTATTTAATGTGCCACTGTTTAAAGTGACTAGTGATCCATTTGTTAAAGTGGCCMGTGATTGAGTCTCAGTGTAGGCAGCAGCCTCTCTGAGTTAGTGATGGCTGTTTAGCAGTCTGATGGCCTTGAGATAGAAGCTATTCTTCAATCTCTCGGTCCCAGCTTTGATGCACCTGTACTGACCTCGCCTTGTGGAAGATAGTGGGGTGAACAGGCAGTGGCTCTGGTGGTTGTTGTCCTTGATGATCTTTTTGGCCTTCCTGTGACATCGGGTGCTGTAGGTGTCCTGGAGGGCAGGTAGTTTGCCCCCGGTGATGCGTTGTGCAGACCTCACTACCCTCCTTACGGTGGTGGGCGGAGCAGTTGCCATACCAGGCTGAGATACAGCCCGACAGGATGCTCTCGATTGTGGATCTGTAGAAGTTAGTCAGGGTTTTGAATGACAAGCCAAATTTCTTCAGCCTCCTGAGGCTGTTGCGCCTTCTTCACCACACTGTCTGTGTGGGTGGACCATTTCAGTTTGTCCGTGATGTGTATGCCGAGGAATTTTCCATTTCTCCACTGCTATCCCTTCGATGTAGATAGGGGGGTGCTACCTCTGCTGTTTCAGGAAGTCCACGATCATCTCCTTTGTTTTGTTGGCGTTGAGTGAGAGGTTGTTTTTCTGAGGGCCCTCACCTCCTCCCTGTAGGCTGACTCATCGTTGTTGGTAATCAGGCCTACTACTGTTGTGTTGTCTGTAAACTTGATGATTGAGTTGGAGGCGTGCATGGCCACGCAGTCGTGGGYGAACAGGGAGTACAGGAGGGGGCTGAGTACGCACCCTTGTGGGGCCCCAGTGTTGAGGGTCAGCGAGGTGGAAATGTTTTTTCCTACCTTCACCACCTGTGGACGGCCCGTCAGAAAGTCCAGAACCTAATTGCACAGGGCGGGGTTGAGGCCCAGGGCCTCCAGCTTGATGATGAGCTTGGAGGGTACTATGGTGTTGAATGGTGAGCTGAAGTCAATGAACAGCTTTCTTACATAGGTATTCCTCTTGTCCAGATGGGATAGGGCAGTGTGCAGTGTGATGGTGATTGCATTGTCTGTGGACCTGTTAGGGCAGTATGCAAACTGAAGTGGGTCTAGGGTGGCCGGTGATATGATCCTTGACTAGTCTCTCAAAGCACTTAATGATAACAGAAGTGAGTGCTACGGGGCGGTAGTCATTTAGTTCAGTTATCTTTGCCTTCTTGGGTAGAGGAACAATGGTGGCCATATTGAAGCATGTGAGGACAGCAGACTGGGATAGGGAGAGATTGAATATGTCCGTAAACACACCAGCCAGCTGGTCTGCGCATGCTCTGAGGACACGGCTAGGGATGCCGTCTGGGCCAGCAGCCTTGCGTGGGTTAACATGTTTAAATGTTTTACTCACGTCGTCCAAGGAGAAGGGGGTGGGCACAGTTCTTGTTAGCGGGCCATGACAGTGGCACTGTATTACCCTCAAAGCGGGCAAAAAAGGTGTTTAGTTTGTCTGGAAGCGTGACGTCGGTGTCCGTGACGTGGCTGGTTCTCTTTTTGTAGTCCGTGATTTCCTGTAGACTCTGCAACATACACTACTGATTAAAAGTTTGGGGTCACTTAGAAATGTCMTTGTTTTTTAAAGAAAAGCAAATTTTTTGTCCAATAAAATAACATCAAATTGATCAGAAATACAGTGTAGACATTGTTATTGTTGTAAATGACTATTGTAGCTGGAAACAACTGATTTCTAATGGAATATCCACATAGGCGTACAGAGGCCCTTTATCAGCAACCATCACTACTTTGTTCCAATGGCACGCTGTGTTATCTAATCCAAGTTTATCATTTTAAAATGCAAATTTATCATTAGAAAACCCTTTTGCAATTATGTTAGCACAGCTGAAAACTGTTGTTCTGATTAAAGAAGCAATGAAACTGGCCTTCTTTAGACTAGTTGAGTATCTGGAGCATCAGCATTTGATGGGCCAGCTAGTGACATACCATAATGATGGGCCAGCTAGTCACATGCCATAATAATGGGCCAGCTAGTCACATTGCAGCTTTACTTGTTCATTGTGAGATAGAAATGTGTGTTTTTGCAGTCCTCTTTTTTTTATTCCAACCAGACATCACTAGCTGGCCCCTATTATGGTATGTCACTAGCTGGCCCATCATTATGGTATGTCACATAGCTTGCCCTCATTATGGTATGTCACTAGCTGGCCCATCATTATGGTATGTCACTAGCTGGCCCATCATTATGGTATATGCTCACTAGCTGGCCCATCATTATGGTATGTCACTAGCTGGCCCATCAGTATGGTATGTCAGCTAACTGGCCCATCATTATGGTATGTCACTAATGGCCCATCATTATGGTATGTCACTAGCTGGCCCATCATTATGGTATGTCACTAGCTGGCCCATCATTATGGTATGTCACTAACTGGCCCATCATTATGGTATGTCACTAACTGGCGCCATTATTATGGTATGTCACTAACTGGCCCATTATTATGGTATGTCACTACCTGGCCCATCATTATGGTATGTCACTAGCTGGCCCATCATTTATGGTATGTCGCTAACTGGCCCATCATTATGGTATGTCACTAACTGGCCCATTATTATGGTATGTCACTAGCTGGCCCATCATTATGGTATGTCCCAAGCAAGACAATAATGATGATATGTCACTAACGGCCCATCATTATGATATCTCACTAGCTGGCCCATTGTTATGGCATGTGACTAGCTGGCCCATTTTATGGTCATGTGACTAGCTGGCCCATTGTTATGGTATGTCACTACTGGCCCATTGTTATGGTATGTCACTACTGGCCCATCATTATGGTATGTCCCAAGCAAGACAATAATAATGATATGTCACTACTGGCCCATCATTATGGTATGTCACTAATGGCCCATCATTATGGTATGTCACTAGCTGGCCCATCATTATGGTATGCCACTAACTGGCCAATTATTATGGCTATGACTAGCTGGCCATTGTTATGGCATGTGACTAGCTGGCCCATTATTATGGTATGTCACTAGCTGGCCCATCATTATGGTATGTCACTAGCTGGCCCATTATTATGGTATGTCACTACCTGGCCCATCATTATGGTATGTCCCAAGCAAGACAATAATGATGATATGTCACTATGGCCATCATTATGGTATGTCACTAACTGGCCCATCATTATGATATCTCACTAGCTGGCCCATCATTATGGTATGTCACTAGCTGGCCCATCATTATGGTATGCCACTAACTGGCCAATTATTATGGCATGTGACTAGCTGGCCCATTGTTATGGCATGTGACTAGCTGGCCCATTGTTATGGCATGTGACTAGCTGGCCCATTGTTATGGCATGTGACTAGCTGCCCATTGTTATGGCATGTGACTAGCTGGCCCATTATTATGGCATGTGACTAGCTGGCCCATCATTATGGTATGTCACTAGCTGGCCCATCATTATGGTATGTCACTAACTGGTCCATTATTATGGTATGTCACTACTGGCCCATTATTATGGTATGTCATTAGCTGGCCCATCATTATGGTATATCACTAACTGGCCCATTATTATGGTATGTCGCTAGCTGGCCCATCAATTTGGTATGTCACTAACTGGCCCATCAATTTGGTATGTCACTACTGGCCCATCATTATGGTATGTCACTAGCTGGCCCTCATTATGGTATGTCACTAGCTGGCCCATCATTATGGTATGTCACTTAGCTGGCCCATCATTATGGTATGTCACTAATTGGCCCATCATTATGGTATGTCACTAGCTGGCCCATCATTATGGTATGTCGCTAACTGGGTCATTATAGGTATGTCACTAACTGCCATCATTTGGTATGTCACTTGCTAGCCCATCATTATGGTATGTCACTACTG
>NC_036871.1:37903713-37997789 GCF_002910315.2 Salvelinus sp. IW2-2015
ATATATGGTATGTCACTAACTGCCCATCATTATGTATGTCATTACTGGCCCATTATTATGGTATTGCCATTAGCTGGCCCATCATTATGGTATGTCACTAGCTGGCCCATCATTATGGTATGTCACTAGCTGCCATCACTTATGGTATTACTGCTGGCCCATTCCTTATGGTATGTCACTAATTGGCCCATCATTATGGTATGTCACTAACTGGCCCATTATTATGGTATGTCACTACCTGGCCCATCATTCTGGTATGTCCCAAGCAAGACAATAATGATGATATGTCCTACTGGCCCATCATATGGATGTCACTAACT
The DNA here is from genome assembly GCF_002910315.2 of Salvelinus sp. IW2-2015. Taxonomy (NCBI): domain Eukaryota; kingdom Metazoa; phylum Chordata; class Actinopteri; order Salmoniformes; family Salmonidae; genus Salvelinus; species Salvelinus sp. IW2-2015. Next base: position 37,904,034 of record NC_036871.1, read on the forward strand.
GGCACATCATTATTGATATCTCACTAGCTGGCCCATTCATTATGGTATGTCACTAGCTGGCCCATTGTTATGGTATGTCACTACTGGACCATTATTATGCCTAGTCAATAGTGCCCATCATTATGTAGTCGCTAACTGGCCCATTATTATGGTATATCACTAGCTGGCCCATTATTATGATATGTCACAAACTGGCCCAATCATATGCATGTCACTACTGGCCCATCAATTTTGGTATGTCACTAGCTGGCTCTCATTATGGTATGTCAACTAGCTGGCCCATCATTATGGTATGTCACTATGCTGGCCCATTCATTATGATATGTCGCACTACTGGCCCATTATTATGGTATGCACTAGCTAGCCCATCATTATCGTGTGTTCCTAGCTGGCCCATCATTATGGTATGTCACTAGCTGGCCCATCATTATGGTATGTCGCAACTGGCTCATTATTATGGTATGTCACTAACTGGCCCATCATTATGGTATGTTCACTAGCTGGCCACATTATGGTATGTTGCTAACTGCCCATCATTATGGTATGTCACTAGCTGGCCCATCATTATGGTATGTCACAACTGGCCCATCATTATGGTATGTCACTAGCTGGCCCATCAATTTGGTATGTCACTAGCTGGCCCATCATTATGGTATGTCGCTAACTGACCCATTATTATGGTATGTCACTACTGGCCCATCATTATGGTATGTCCTAACTGGCCTCATTATAAGTCGCTCTGATAAGGCGTCTGCTAAATGACTTAAATGTAAATTAATGATATCTCACTGCTGGCCATCATTATGGTATGTCGCTAACTGGCCATTATTATTGGTATGTCACTAACGGCCCATCATTATGGTATGTCACTAGCTAGCCATCATTATCTGTGTTACAGCTGTCCCATCATTATGGTATGTCGCTATTGGCCCATTATTATGGTATGTCACAGCTAGCCCATCATTATGGTTGTGTTACTAGCTGGCCCATCATTATGGTATGTCACTAGCTGGCCCATCAGTATGGTATGTCGCTAACTGGCTCATTATTATGGTATGTCACTAGCTGGCCCATCATTATGGTATGTCGCCTACTGCCATTATTATTGTATCACTAGCTGTCCCATCATTATGGTATGTCGCTAACTGGCCCATTATTATGGTATGCCACTAGCTAGCCCATCATTATCGTGTGTTACTAGCTGGCCCATCATTATGTATGTCACTAGCTGGCCAATCATTATGGTATGTCGCTAATTGGCTCATTATTATGGTATGTCACTAACTGGCCCATCATTATGGTATGTCACTAGCTGGCCCATCATTATGGTATGTTGCTAACTGGCCCATTCATTATGGTATGTCACTAGCTGGCCCATCATTATGGTATGTCGCTAACTGGCTCATTATTATGTATGTCACTAACTGGCCCATCATTATGGTATGTCACTAGCTGGCCCATCATTATGGTATGTCGCTAAACTGACCCATTATTATTGGTATGTCACTACCTGGCCCATCATTATGGTATGTCCCAAGCAGACGATAATGATGATATGTCACTACTGGCCCATCATTATGGTATGTCCCTAACTGGCCCATCATTATGATATCTCACTTGCTGGCCCATCATTATGGTATGTCGCTAACTGGCTCATTATTATGGTATGTCACTAACTGGCCCATCATTATGGTATGTCACTAGCTGGCCCTCATTATGGTATATCACTAATTGGCCCATCATTATGGTATGTTGCCAACTGGCCCATCATTATGGTATGTCACTAGCTGGCCCATCATTATGTATGTCGCTAACTGGCTCGTTATTATGTATGTCACTAACTGGCCCATCATTATGGTATGTCACTAGCTGGCCCATCAATTTGGTATGTCACTAGCTGGCCCTCAATTTGGTATGTCACTAGCTGGCCCATCATTATGGTATGTCACTAGCTGGCCATCATTATTGTATGTCACTAGCTGTCCCATCATTATGGTATGTCGCTAACTGGCCCATTATTATGGTAGCCACTAGCTAGCCCATCATTAGGTGTGTTACTAGCTGGCCCATCATTATGGTATGTCACTAGCTGGCCCATCATTATGGTATGTCGCTAACTGCTCATTATTATGGTATGTCCACTAACTGGCCCATCATTATGGTATGTCACTAGCTGGCCCATCAATTTGGTATGTCACTAGCTGGCCCATCAATTTGTATGTCACTACTGGCCATCATTATGGTATGTCACTAGCTGGCCCATCATTATTGTATGTCACTAGCTGTCCATCATTATGGTATGTCGCTAACTGGCCCATTATTATGGTATGCCTCTAGCTAGCCCATCATTATGGTGTGTTACTAGCTGGCCCATCATTATGGTATGTCACTAGCTGGCCCATCATTATGGTATGTCGCTAACTGGCTCATTATTATGGTATGTCACTAACTGGCCCATCATTACGGTTATGTCACTAGCTGGCCCATTGTTATGGTTTTCACTACTGGCCCATTATATGGTATGTCACTAGCTGGCCCATCAATTTGGTATGTCACTAGCTGCCCATCAATTTGGTATGTCACTAGCTGGCCATCATTATGGTATGTCACTAAATGGCCCATCATTATTGTATGTCACTAGCTGTCCCATCATTATGGTATGTCGCTAACTGGCCCATTATTATGGTATGCCACTAGCTTGCCCATCATTATGGTGTGTTACTAGCTGGCCCATCATTATGGTATGTCACTAGCTGGCCCATCATTATGGTATGTCGCTAACTGGCTCATTATTATGATATGTCACTACTGCCCATCATTATGGTATGTCCCTAACTGGCCATCATTATGATATCTCACATGCTGGCCCATCATTATGGTATGTCGCTAACTGGCTCATTATTGTGGTATGTCACTAACTGGCCCATCATTATGGTATGTCACTATTTGGGCCCATCATTATGGTATGTTGCCAACTGGCCCATCATTATGGTATGTCACAGCTGGCCATCATTATGGTACGTCGCTAACTGGCTTATTATTATGTATGTCACTAACTGGCCCATCATTTTGGTATGTCACTAGCTGGCCCATCATTTTGGTATGTCACTAGCTTGCCCATCAATTTGGTATGTCACTAGCTGGCCCATCATTATGGTATGTCACTAGCTGGCCCATCATTATTGTATGTCACTAGCTGTCCCATCATTATGGTATGTCACTAGCTGGCCCATTGTTATGGTTTGTCACTACTGGCCCATTACTTTGGTATGTCACTAGCTGGCCATCATTATAGTATGTCGCTAACTGGCCCATCATTATGGTAGTCTAGCTGGCCCATTATTATGGTATGTCACTACTGGCCCATCATTATGGTATGTCACTAGCTGGCCCATCAATTTGGTATGTCACTAACTGGCCCATCATTATGGTATGTCACTAGCTGGCCCATCATTATGGTATGTCACTAGCTGGTCCATCATTAGGTATGTCACTAGCTGGCCCATCATTATGGTATGTATCTAACTGGCCCATTATTATTGTATGTCACTAGCTGTCCCATCATTATGGTATGTCGCCTAACTGGCCCATTATTATGGTATGCCACTAGCTAGCCCATCATTATGGTATGTTGCTAGCTGGCCCATCATTATGGTATATCACTAGCTGGCCATTATTATGGTAGTCACTAGCCGGCCCATTATTATGGTATGTCGCCACCTCTGGTCACTTGTGTTACCTGGTGCTCGTAGTGGTAGGCCGTTGTCCAGGCGACTGGGCTTTGTGGCGATGAAGAGGTAGCAGAGGACACAGACTGTTGATGAGGAAGGCCAGGAGGACCACCGCTGCTATGGACAGACCTATCAGAGCCCAAAGCTGGGGAGGAGAGAAGAAGAGGGGAGGTGAGGGGGAGAGGGAGGGATGGAGAGGGGGAGAGAGAAGGGAAGAGGAGAGAGAGAGATGAGGGAGAGGGAGGGGATGGAAGAGGGGGAGAAGGAAGGGAAGAGGAGAGAGAAGGAAGAGGAGAGAGAGAGATGAGAGGAGGAGAAAAAAAGAGACAACCAAGACAATAATGATGATATGTCACTAACTGGCCATCATTATGATATCTCACTAGCTGGCCCATTGTTATGGCATGTGACTAGCTGGCCCATTATTATGTCATGTGACTAGCTGGCCCATTGTTATGGTATGTCACTACTGGCCCATTGTGTATGGTATGTCACTAGCTGGCCCATCATTATGGTATGTCACTAGCTGGCCCATTATTATGGTATGTCACTACCTGGCCCATCATTATGGAATGTCCCAAGCAAGACAATAATGATGATATGTCACTACTGGCCCATCATTATGGTATGTCACTAACTGGCCCATCATTATGATATCTCACTAGCTGGCCCATCATTATGGTATGTCACTAGCTGGCCCATCATTATGGTATGCCACTAACTGGCCAATTATTATGGCATGTGACTAGCTGGCCCATTGTATGGCATGCTGAACTGTGTGTGTGTGTGTGTGTGTGTGTGGTGTGTGTGGTGTGTGTGGTGTGTGTGTGTGTGTGTGTGTGTGTGTGTGTGTGTGTGCATGCGTGCATGTGTGCCTGCGTGTGTCTCGATATTCCAGGGTTGGAACCCAGTGAGGGCCCCAGCCACTCCGGCCCAGCACCTTCCATCGGCCCTCACGGCTTCAGGAAGCACTTCTTCAGCAGGAAGCTGGACTGTGACAACCAGCCACCCGACCCTGAGAGAATGTTCCAGAGGTGCTTCGTCACCACCGTCAACATGGAGGGCCCATCGTAGTGCTCAAAATATGGAGGGCACTTTGTAGGATGCTTAGGAGGTAATGGAGGGCCCTTCGTAKTGCTCTTAATATGGAGGGCACTTTGTAGGATGCTTAGGAGGTAATGGAGGGCCCTTCGTAGGACGCTTAATATGGAGGGTACTTCGTAGGACGCATAAAGGCCCAGTGCAGTCAAAAACGTGATTTATTTGTGTTTGATATATATTTAGGTTGGGATAATACTGTGACATTTTTTAAATTATGATGATGCCCTATTAGTGYAAGAGCTGTTTGTAAAGACTGCCTGAAATTTCAGCCTGTTTTGGTGGGATGGAGTTTTGGCCTGACTGGTAACATCACCAGGCAGTAAATTGGTTAACAGATTAATAGGCCAATAAGAGAGGTCCAAAACTCAGCCAATAACAGTTAGTTTCCTCCTCCCAGACAGTCCTTTCAAAGTTCTTGCATGAGAAATTGCTCTTGTTATGAAGCCATTGTTTCGTTTTGACCATTTTGATTCAAAACAATCACATTAAGGTACTTAATTGTTACCCAGAAATAATTTGATATTGAGATAAAAATGTATGCATTGGGCCTTTAATATGAAGGGCGCTTCGTAGGACGCTGTCTTCTAAAGGCAGCCAGATGTTTACTTGTTCTGGCTGGAAATGAGTGTATAGAAGACTACGCCACACAGTGGGAGGACTGGACAAGCAACAACCATTAATGACCATGTTCTGTATGGACTGGAGTAGTACAGAGTTTGTCAATGTTCAAACAGTGGTTGGCTGGTTAACCCACTCTAGAAACATTTCAGTTGAGCTTCTTTTTTTTTTTTTTGATGAAAATAAACTTCAACAAACAGAAAGACAGAAGTCACACTGAACAACTGTGGAGCCGAAGCATTGTCTGTCTTGCCTCACCTCTGTATTCCAATGTTGTTTGATGAAGCAAGGGAAAGGACAGAGGGAAATGTTTTCATCCATTTTAACTGTGTCTGATTTAACAGAAGCTCATGTGTATTCCAAGACAGACACTCTCAGATAACAAGCTCCTCGAACCAGCATTACTGAACTTCAACGTCGATAGTCTGCATCCAACCCTTTGTGTGATTCTTCACCTTCTATCGGGACACTGTTTTTGATTGTCGACGTGTCTGTGTGTGAAATGTTTATTTGGTTGAGAATGTTGCCAATGGGACAACAAGTGTCTACAGCATATTCACATCCAATAGAACCGATAAGGAAGTAGATCAGACATAGTACAACACATAACAGAATGTCTCAGAGTTCCAGTTACCTTAACTTGGACCCTGTTGTCGCTAGGGTCAAAGCGTTAAAGGTGGAATCCATAACGGTAAAACTGACACGTCTTTTTACAACAAATAAATGACTCCCTCTGACGACATCATCATCATTCGACGCGCGATAGACCAACAGCGTACGTACTGTAATTATTTATTTTCACGATGCTGGACACTCCATAACTCGGTTTCATCAACAAAAACAATAACAAATGTGCTGGCGCGAACAGCAGCGTCGTTTGCCCTTATGTGGATTTCAGCTTTAAAAAGGTCATGTCTGTTATTATATAAAAATACATGAAATTGCTTGTTGAAACATTGTATGTTGAACTGTCATCTGTAAACTGTCATGTTGGATTTTCTCAGAACATTGATTATGGCAGAGATTATAGAACCTATCCCCATATRTTCCACCGCTGTCCCCCCCCCCCCCCACCACCATGTTCAGAAACACTTTAATTCATGTGGCCTTAAAGTCATTGTGTCGCCAATTTGCCATATACAATGGTCGCATGCCATGAGACATCAGTTGTGTGAGTCACGTCTTTGTTAGTCATGCTTCAAAACAGAGTAACTTGTCAAAGAGGAAATATGTTGCACCTTTATGGGTTATTATCACAGCAGGCAACACGTGTTATGTTGTTTTCCCAATCTACTATAGTGTGTGTTTTGGCTGAGTGCACAACACATTAAAATGTACTTACAAAAATAAATGCATGTGTCCTTTCAATATTCAAAGTGCTTTATAAAAAACAAACTATTTCTTTATATACATTTGAAAAAAGTACGAGAAGCAGATGCTATATCAATTTACATAAGCTATCCACRGAGCTATGACAACACCCCCATGTGGTTACATAAAACACAAACTAAAAATGGGACAACTGTTGACGAGAGCGGGGGCGTTTGGAGCTCACCCTCTCCAACATGAACAGCAAATAGTGTATGTACATAAAGTATATACACATTATATATATTGTATGTATGTACGTACAGAATCTCCATATATGCCTCTGGATAAAGAGGAACATMGGAATGAAGACAGTAAAACCATTCTGCCACTCAGTGTTGATGACGTCACCATTTCCAACCACAATTAAGGGCTCTGTTCAGTCTGGGAACCCGAAGCGTTACAGATTCCACAACAGAAATTTAAAGGTCATTTTCGACTTAGCCGACATACGCAGCGTTTACCGTGAATGCAGTCTCTGTTAAAATCAGGAACGTTACATTTTCAATCACGTTGTAAATCTGAACTCCCACAACGCGGATTGAAAAGAGCCCCGAGACATCAAACATCTCATCTTCTATTCTCCTGCACCTTAACTACGTTGTCCGGACTTCTTCCCCATCATCCCCATTCCCCTCATAAAAACACTGTGTTTAAAGCACTGAGTCAATAACAGGGAAGATGGAGTAGACAGATGTCCATTATTTCTCTCATTCACATGGTTCAATACAGTCCTTGAGAAGACAGAAAGATCAGCTCCCCAAAAAATATTCTCATCATCAAGAGAGGACCGCACAAATGAAGCTATCGATCGCAGGTGAAGATAAATGGTGGCGAGGGCAAAACAAGCTCACGTCCTCCCCATAACCCCATACTTATCCTCCCCATAACCCCATACTTATCCTCCCCATAACCCCATACTTATCCTCCCCATAACCCCATACTTATCCTCCCCATAACCCCATACGTATCCTCCCCATAACCCCATACTATACCCTCCCCATAACCCCATACTTATTCCTCCCCATAACCCCATACTTATCCTCCCCATTAACCCCATACTTATCCTCCCCATAACCCCATACTATCCTCCCCATAACCCCATACTTTATCCTCCCCATAACCCCATACTTATCCTCCCCATAACCCATACTTTACCCTCCCCATAACCCCATACGTATCTTGAGAATGCTGCAGTAACATGAGCATGGTTACCATTTCCCCTCATTATAAAGTGTGTGAAAAGTACAGTCACCCCCAAAAAATACTAAAATTCCCTTTACGTTGATGGACTTTTTGCGAATCCAATCAGTTTTCCACGTTGATTCAACATCATCACATTCAATCATAATTCAATCAGTTTATACCCAGGGGGGGCATGTTATCATCAACAGTATGGATATATTGGGGCGGCAGGTAGCCTAGTGGTTAGAGCGTTGGACCAGTAACAGAAAGGTCGCTAGATCGAATCCCCGAGCTGACAAGGTATAAATCTGTTATTCTGCCCCTGAACAAGGCAGTTAACTCATAGTTCCTAGGCCGTCATTGTAAATAAGAATTTGTTCTTAACTTACTTTCCAAAGTAGAAATAAATCATCTACATCTCTTTCCTATTATCCTTTGTGACTCCGTGCTTTTTACACTGTTGGGGAAATGGTGATAATCATAACAAGTCGTGATCTCCATGTTTCTGCATCTTCACTAACCTCGTCCTCAGGCTATTGTGCACAGTGCATATAGGCCTGGGATATCAACCAATCAAAGGTTGGCCTTGGTGTGAGTGCCCATAGAATTCTAATAGGAATTTAATTTTAGCGAATCACAAGACTGCGAGGCGTGGCTCTGTGCTTGTGGTGTGCTAACGTACGGGGAGGGTTAGGGGGAAGGTGTTGTGGGAGATGATTGGTTTGTAGATTAAACCAGTGCCTACGGTTTGCGCTGGGAGTTTCTCCCGGCTCTCTGTACTGGCTAACGAAGGCCAAGTTTATCTGGTCCACCAGGCTCTTTGCGCATTTCGGAGGAAGTGTCTGGGAATGAGAATCTTCACAGGTCAGTATTTTCTCCTGTTCATCCACAAACATACTGGAGCACAAAGGCTGTGTTTACACAGGAAGCCTAATTCTGATATTTCCCCAATTATTGGCAAAAAATCTGAGTTGATTGATGTAAACGCAGCCAAATCAACCCCATGTCCCTTTCTCAGGTAATTGTCTCTCACCCATCTACCCTCGCACCCCTCTAGCCTATTCTCGCACCCCTCTAGCCTATTCTCAGATGAGCCAAACCTCTTGATATTTGGCTGATTAGTTGTTGTGTGGAAGGTAACCGAAGGCTTTCAGATTCCACAGTCTCTCTTCTGATGATTCCTATAGATTCTCTCTAAGATGTCATTTCACAAAACAGCAGTATTTTTCTCAGGCAGGGTTTTGGGGTAAAACGGTCCAGATCTGACACTTTGTACTGCAGGCCTAACGTGATCAAAGACTGCATGAGTGTCAATCAGATGTCATTTTTCAGCACCAAAAGGGAGCCATGTAACAGCATGGAAGACATTAAACAACATGGAGAATTTATCAGCGCCTCAGGTTACAGAATGTAGCCTAGATGTTGAAAGGGGTTCTTTTGGGAAAACGGTACATAATAGCCTATGATTGGCAGTCAATAAGAAGACCAACATGGTACTATGATTTCAATTACAACGGTGCAGTAGAAAAGGGGAGTCCAGGAATGGCTGCAATGACAAGTTGGCTGCCATTATCAGCCAATGACAAWCCCCGATTGGTCGAGTCATGACAAGAAGACATGGGTGAATGAATGGCTAAAATATACGAATTCGTTCACAACCCATTTTTCATGAGAGCAGTGGGATGTCTGATGTCCCAGCGCTCCCGAGTGGCGCAGCGGTGTAAGACACTGCATCTCAGTGCTAGAGGCGTCACCACAGACCCTGGTTCGATTCCAGGCTGTAATCACAACCGGCCGTGATTGGGAGTCCCATAGGGCGGTGCACAATTAGCCCAGCGTCGTCCGGGTTAGGATTTGGCCGGGGTAAACCGTCATTGTAAATAAGAATTTGTTCTTAACGGACTTGCCTAGTTAAAAAAATATTAAATTAAAAGGTTAAAATAAATAGGGCTCTGGTCATGAGTAGTTGACTATATGGGGAATAGGGTGCCATTTCAGGAGCAACCAAATGGCTTCTGATGATTGGCTCTCATCCATCATCTAAGAGCTTTGTCTCTATGACAACCAACCTACTGAGGGTTCTAAGTGGTAAAAGACAGTCCTCTAGTGGACAAGGTGTATTTTACAAGCAAACCGTTAACTAGAAGACATGGGTGAATGAATGGCTAAAATATACAAATTAGTTCACAATTCATTTTTCGTGGGATGTCTAATGTTCCAGTGCTCCCGAGTGGCGCAGCGGTGTAAGACACTGCATCTCAGTGCTAGAGGCGTCACCACAGACCCTGGTTCGATTCCAGGCTGTAATCACAACCGGCCATGATTGGGAGTCCCATAGGGCGGTGCACAATTGGCCCAGCGTCGTAAGTGTTTGGCCAGTGTAGGCCATCATTGTAACGGACTTGCCTAGTTAAATAAAAGGTTAATTAAGAAAACATTCTGGTATCAAATGAAAAGTATTTACATCGTTTTTCAAATCTAATTTCACACGTTTAAAATAGATGCCAAACAAAAACCATTGATTTAAAAGTTTAACAAACCATACAACTCTATGCACAAGGACTACTTTGAACAAATATTTCACAAAAACATATTTACTGGAAGAACTGTGCAGATGCAAAGTTTGGTAACAGAATTACGGTAAAAACTCCCTGTTTTTTTATGCAACGTTTTCCCCCAAAATTTAAATCAGGTAACAGGATTATGGGTCCCTGATCTGTACTATAAAGAAATACATAATTATGGATAATGTATGAATGTCATTCTCTCATCCTACACAGGTATGTGGTAGTAGAGTAGTGGCCTGAGGGCAAACACTATCTGTTGTGAAAAGTGATATGAAATGTATGTCATGTAATATTTTTGTTGTTGTATATAAACTGCCTTAATGTTGCTGGACTCCAGGAAGAGTAGCTGCTGCCTTGGCAGGAACTAAATGGTGATCCTTAATAAACCCCAGGAAGAGTAGCTGCTGCCTTGGCAGGAACTAAATGGTGATCCTTAATAAATGTACACAAAAAGGTAGAAATATGTAATAACCTTGTTTAATGAGCTCTGCCCCAAAACAAGACCACATTTGGTTGGTCCGCACCAGTCCAAATCTTAAAACAAAACCATAGATGTCTACATTATATGACCAAAAGTATGTGGACCCCTGCTTTTCGAACATCTCATTCCAAAATCATGGGCATTAATATAGAATTGGTTCCCCCCTTTGCTGCTATAACAGCCTCCACTCTTCTGGGAAGACTTTTCACTAGATGTTGGAACATTGTTCTGAGGACTTTCTTCCATTCAGCCACAAGAGCATTAGTGAGGTCGGGCACTGATGTTGGGCACTGATGTTGGGCGATTAGGCCTGGCTCGCAGTCGGCGTTCCAGTTCATCCCAAAGGTGTTCGATAGGGTTGAGGTCAGGGTTCTACGCAAGCCAGTCAAGTTATTCCACACCGATCTCGACAAACCATTTCTGTATGGACCTCGCTTTGTGCACGGGGGCATTGTCATGCTGAAACAGGAAAGAGGATTCCCCAAACTGCTGCCACAAAGTTGGGAACAGAATCATCTAGAATGTCATTATATGCTGTAGCGTTAAGATTTCCCTTCACTGGAACATTTGAGCCTAGCCCGAACCATGAAAAACAGCCACAGACCATTATTCCTCCGCCACCAAACTTTAGTTGGCACTATGCCTTGGGGCAGGTAGCGTTCTCCTGGTATCCGCCAAACCCAGATTTCTCCGTCGGACTACCAGATGGTGAAGCGTAATTCATCACTCCAGAGAACACGTTTCCACTTCTCCAAAGTCCAATGGTGGCGAGGTTTACACCACTAAAGCTGACACTTGGCATTGCGCATGGTGATCTGTATGCGGCTGCTCAGCAATGGAAACCCATTTCAGGAAGCTCCCGACAAACAGTTCTTGTGCTGTTGCTGCTTCCAGAGCCAGTTTGGAACTCGGTAGTGAACGTTGCAACCGAGGACAGACGATTTTTACACGCTTCAGCACTTGGCGGTCCCGTTCTGTGAGCTTGTGTGGCCTACCACTTCACGGCTGAGCTGTTGCTGCTCCTAGACGTTTCCACTTCACACTAACAGCACTTACAGTTAACCGGGGAGAAATTTGACTAACTGACTTGTTGGAAAGGTGGCATCCTATGAGGTGAGGGTGCCACGTTGAAAGTCACTGAGCTCTTCAGTAAGGCCATTCTACTGCCAATGTTTGTCTATGGAGATTGCATGGCTGTGTGCTCGATTTTATACACCCGTTCTGTGGCTGAAATAGCCAAATCCACTAATTTAAAGGATTGTCCACATACTTTTGACCATACAGCGTACCTGTGATGCACACAAAGTACTTTATTTCAACACAAAAATTCACCCCTCAATAACACAACTGCGTGTTAGGGACAATCTCATTAATAACATGGGAAACGCTTGTAACCAACCATAAAGGGTCATAATTATTTCCTCCATCTTAGCTCCTTTAAAGGGCCAATCAAGCAGTCGAAACAAAAACAAAGTGTTTTTCTCCACCCGTTTTGGTAAAAAGCGGAGGGTTGAGCTGAAGAAATGTAATCATTCAAATTCCTAGAGATATGGATGCAGGGACTGACCATCCATGACATCAAAATGTAAGTTTTCACCATGTCATTAGGATATAAACTGTTTTGTTTACTTTGTTTACAAACATTGGAGTAAAACAAGCTTATATTTTGGGTTCTGATGGGGTAAAACAGTGGAACTAAGCTCCTGAGGCATTTTTAAGCCATATTCTTCAAGCATTAATGGTACTMTATCATTACTTTATATGTCCAAAAATGAATCTAGCAACTGCAGATTGCCCCTTTAAATATTCAGGAAACTGGCCTCTTCGTGTATGAAATATAGACAACCATTAAAACATACTAAGCATAAGATCTCCTTTAAACTAGAGGCTCTATATGTAAATAGGAATATAATGAATGTGGTGATTGACTATAATATCTATGTACAGAATAAATATTAAATAATTGGTCTACAGATGAACACTGAATGAAATCGGAGATGAAAGTCAGTCTTTGTTTGATCCGTCATAAGGCTTATTAAAACATTTGTCTTGTTGAAATAGTTTTGAAACCCTACGACCAGAATATACAAATATTACACAAGTGGTCAGGTAAAATACTAATAACTTACAAAACTTCAACATTATGGGCCTTCATTTTCTGTATGTTGTGCAGTGTCTGACTAGCCCTGACGACAGAAGACCTACTCTGTTATGTAGAGACCAGGGTTGGGGTCAGATTCCAGTCAATCCAACAAGTCCACTGAAAAGCAGATTCCAATTCCAGCCCATGTTTTTCAATGAGGAAAATGTGGAACTGGGTTTACTCTCTGAATTGAAATGGAATTGATCACAACCCTGACAGAATTAACATCAGGAGGTTAAGAAAGACACTCAAATAAAACTTAATCAACAGCTTTTGACTACAACTTGAGGGATATTGGACAGACTACAGCTTTTGAGGGATATTGGACTGACTACAGCTTTTGAGGGATATTGGACTGACTACAGCTTTTGAGGGATATTGGACTGACTACAGCTTTTGAGGGATATTGGACAGACTACAGTTTGACTGATCATTGCACTACAGCTTTTCAGGGATCATTGAAGTCGTTTAAGATTCAACTCTAGGCCACCACAAAGAAATGGAGAAAAATACACTGAGTAAATATGATCAGGAACACATTCCTAATATCGAGTTAAATCCTTCTTTAACCCGTCTCCTCCCCTTCATCTACACTGATTAAAGTGGATTTAACAAGTGACATCAATAAGGGATCATATCTTTCACCTGGATTCACCTGGTCAGTCTATGTCATGGAGAGAGCAGSTGTTCATAATGTTTTGTACACTCAAGTGTATTATGAGTTTTACAGCGGCTCCTCCTAGTGGTCATCAGCTCACTATGGTGAGATTCTCAACACTGGTCACTATCTAGCCATGCTGCAGTGTACGGAAGAACAGGAATTTCTCTCATTGCATTAATGGAGTTCAGGCCATGAAACTGTGTGTATGCTAATTTAGAAATGTTGACCTAATCAGAGAAGAGGAAATTGCCTTTGATCAGAGATCAGAACAGAAGATGGACGGCRTGTGATTCTGAAATATAGCTAAACAAAGAGAGGACGATGGACATTCCACAAGGGAAAGGAGGGAAACTCATTGGGGTCATCAAATGTACAGCTGGGTAGGTGACGCCTACAAGGGAAGAGTATAAAATGTGTTGTGAGCTTTCTAAAATGTATGCACTCAGCTGACTGTATCCTTGGTATTAAACACTTGAAACTTCTCTTGAGCTTTTGGTCTCAATTCCTTATTGCAAAGGTTGCAATAGCATTTTTAACAGTGCACTACTTTTTACCAGGACCCATTGGAATCTGGTCAAAAGTAGTGCACTGTATATTGAATAGGGCACCATTTGGGACTTAACCACTCATCATTCTCCCAGATCAGCTGTGTAGCCTGTAGCCATCTAAAGGGACAAGCAGAATATTTGGAATGTAACTGATTGAGATGCACACTAAAACAGAGTGATGATTAGGACCATAATACTAAATGTTAACTAAATCATCCAGCCAGGGGGCCCAGAAAAATCAGTCAGTTAGCATCATAACCTGTTTAACATGAATATGACTGCTTTCTAGTATAATTCCCTGACAATACTATGTGTAAAATATATATATACACACAGTTGAAGTCGGAAGTTTACATACACCTTAGCCAAATACATTTAAACTCAGTTTTTTCACAATTCCTGACATTTAGTCCTAGTAAGAATTCCCTGTCTTAGGTCAGTTAAGATCACCAGTTTATTTTAAGAATGTGAAATGTCAGAATAATAGTAGAGAGAATTATTTATTTCAGCTTTTATTTCTTTCATCACATTCCCATTGGGTCAGAAGTTTACATACACTCAATTAGTATTTGGTAGCATTGCCTTTAAATTGTTTAACTTGGGTCAACCATTCCGGGTAGCTTTCCACAAGCTTCACACCGCAAGTTGGGTGAATTTTGGTCCATTATTCCTGACAGAGCTGGTGTAACTGAGTCAGGTTTGTAGGCCTCCTTGCTCGCAGACGTGAGTTCTGCTCACAAATTTTCTATAGGATTGAGGTCAGGGCTTGTGACGGCCACTCCAATACCTTGACTTTGTTGTCCTTAAGCCATTTTGCCTCAACTTTGGAAGTATACTTGGAGTCATTGTATATTTGGAAGACCCATTGGCGACCAAGCTTTAACTTCCTGACTGATGTCTTGAGATTTTGCTTCAATATATCCACGTAATTTTCTTTCCTCATGATGCCATCTATTTTGTGAAGTGCACCAGTCCTTCCTGCAGCAAAGCACCCCCACAAGATGATGCTGCCACCCCCGTGCTTCACGGTTGGGATGGTGTTCTTCGGCTAACAAGCCTCCCCCTTTTTCCTCCAAACATAACGATGGTCATTATGGCCAAACAGTTCTATTTTTGTTTTGGCAGACGAGAGGACATTTCTCCAAATAGTATGATCTTTGTCCCCATGTGCAGTTGCAAACCGTAGTCTGGCTTTTTTTAATGGCGGTTTTGGAGCAGTGGCTTCTTCCTTGCTGAGCGGCCTTTCAGGTTATGTCGATATAGGACTCGTTTTACTGTGGATATAGATACTTTTGTACCCGTTTCCTCCAGCATCATCCCAAGGTCCTTTGCTGTTGTTCTGGGATTGATATGCACTTTTCGCACCAAAGTACGTTCATCTCTAGGAGACAGAACGCGTCTCCTTCCTGAGCGGTATGACGGCTGCGTGGTCCCATGGTGTTTATACGTGCGTACTATTGTATGTACAGATGAACGTGGTACCTTCAGGCATTTGGAAATTGCTCCAAAGGATGAACCAGACTTGTGGAGGTCTACATTTATTTTTCTGAGGTCTTAGCTGATTTCTTTTGATTTTCCCATGATGTCAAACAAAGAGGCACCGAGTTAGAAGGTAGGCCTTGAAATACATCCACAGGTACACCTCCAATTGACTCAAAGGATGTCAATTAGCATATCAGAAGCGTCTAAAGCCATGACATCATTTTCAGGAATTTTCCAAGCTGTTTAAAGGCACAGTCAACTTAGTGTATGTAAACTTCTGACCCACTGGAATTGTAATACAATGAATTACATGTGAAATAATCTGTCTGTAGACAATTGTTGGAAAAATGACTTGTGTCATGCACAAAGTAGATGTCCTAACCGACTTGCCAAAACTATAGTTTGTTAACAAGAAATTTGTGGAGTGGTTGAAAAACGAGTTTTAATGACTCCAACCTAAGTGTACGTAAACTTCCGACTTCAAATGTATATATTCTTATGTGTGCTTGTGTGTTTTCAATTCCTGTGCACATTTATGTGTCTGTCTGTGTTCAGTTCTCTGTATCTGAGGAGTCCGAGACATCGTCAGCCAGACGAGCTTGTTTCTTTCTGACGTTCCAGTGCAGACACTGAGCCAGGCTCTCAAACCAGTCATACACCAGATCATGACAACAGATGGATGGTACCGGATAGCACGACGTAGTGATCTTTATACTGCAGGGAGAGTAGGGGGAGACGGTGAGGGAAGAAGAGGGAGGTGAGAGGAATGGTAAGAGGGGGAGAGAAGGGAGGGGATAGAAGGGAGAGGAGGGGTGGAGAGGAGGGAGATTAGGGTTGATTAGTGTTCTAGCAAGGATCCTCCATTCTACCTGCTAGTATGTGGAAGCTATTACACTGTAGTAAATGGTTGTAAGGTGAAGGACAGTGAAGTTACCAGTCTCCATGGCTGATCTCCTGTCTCTTCCTGCCGTCGAACGACACCCAGCAAGTGTTCCTGGCATCAGGGGAGAGGGTGATCTGCAGACAGACAGAGACAGAAAGACAAGGGGAAGAGGTCAACACAACCATAAGACAGACAGATCCCCTCCCACTCTTTAACCCTCCCCACTCTCTTCAACTCTCCCTTCTCCTCCCACTCTCACCATCAACTCGACCCCAGCAGGCACCACTATGGGTCTGAAGGAGAGGGAGTGTGGGCAGATCGGTGTGACCATGATGGCCGGGACATTAGGATGGATCATTGAGGCTCCCGCTGCAGCTGCATACGCTGTACTGCCTGTAGGGGTCGACACGATCACACCTGGAGCGGTGGAGGAAAGGGAGGGAAGAGAGAAGAGAGATAGGTACTGAAGACAGAAGAGTATTTGTTCGTGCCACCACTGTAGTGMTGTTTCATGTCCTGTACTCACCGTCTCCCTGTACAGAGGTGATGAGGCGTCCATCTAGGTACAGGTCAACATTAGACAGGTAGGAGGAAGGGCCTCGGTCCACCACCACCTCATTCAGAACCTACACACACGTTTTTGAACAGTATAGTTTTGAAACAAGGAATAATGGTTAAATTATTAAACTGAGATAGGTGACACAGTATTTGATGCCTTGTCTAACCATTCATTGCTTTGTCAACATTTGACGATGAAAAACCACCTTGTTGTTAAGCTAGCTAAGTTCAAATTTGTCAATTAGYTTACTATTTMATTTTTYACCTTTATTTAACCAGGTAGGCTAGTTGAGAACAAGTTCTCATTTACAACTGCAACCTGGCCAAGATAAAGCAAAGCAGTTCGACACATACAACAACACAGAGTTACACATGGAATAAACAAACACAGTCAATAATACAGTAGATTTTTTTTTTTAAAGTATATATACAGTGTGTGCAAATGAGGTAAGATAATGGAGGTAAGGCAATAAAATAGGCCATAGTGGCGAGGTATTTACGATATAGCAATTAAATACTGGAGTGATAGATGTGCAGAAGATGAATGTGCAAGTAGAGATACTGGGATGCAAAGGAGCAAAATAAAAAAATACAGTATGGGGGATAAGAAGTTGGATGGCCTATTTACAGATGGGCTATGTACAGGTGCAGTAATCTGTGAGCTGCTCTGACAGCTGGTGCTTGAAGTTAGTGAGGGAGATAAGAGTCTCCAGCAATTTTTGAGTTTGTTCCAGTCATTGGCACAGAGAACTGGAAGGAAAGGCAGCCAAAAGGAGGAATTTACTTTGGGGTGACCAGTGAGATATACCTGCTGGAGCGCGTGCTGCGGTGGGTGCTGCTATGGTGACCAGTGAACTGAGATAAGGCGGGGCTTTACCTAGCAAAGACTTGTAGATGACCTGGAGCCATGGGTTTGGCGACGATATGAAGCGAGGGCCAGCCAACGAGAGCTACAGGTCGCAGTGGTGGGTAGTATATGGGGCTTTGGTGACAAAACGGATGGCACTGTGATAGACTGCATCCAATTTGTTGAGTAGAGTATTGGAGGCTATTTTATAGATGACTCGCCGAAGTCGAGGATCGGTAAGATAGTCAGTTTTACGAGGGTATGTTTGGCAGCATGAGTGAAGGATGCTTTGTTGCGAAATAGGAAGCCGATTCTAGATTTAATTTGGATTGGAGATGCTTAATGTGGGTCTGGAAGGAGAGTTTACAGTCTAACCAGACACCTAGGTATTTGTAGTTATCACACATATTCTAGGTCAGAACCGTCCAGAGTAGTGATGCTGGACAGGCGGGCAGCGATCGGTTGAAGAGCATGCATTTAAGAGCAGTTGGAGGCCACGGAAGGAGAGTTGTATGCATTGAAGCTCGTCTGGAGGTAGATAGCACAGTGTCCAAAGAAGGGCCAGAAGTATACAGAATGGTGTCGTCTGCGTAGAGGTGGATCAGAGAATCACCAGCAGCAAGAGCGATATCATTGATGTATACAGAGAAGAGAGTCGGCCCGAGATTGAACCCTGTGGCACCCCCATAGAGACTGCCAGAGGTCCGGACAACAGGCACTCCGATTTGACACACTGAACTCTATCAGGGAAGTAGTTGGTGAACCAGGCGAGACAGTCATTTGAGAAACCAAGGCTGTTGAGTCTGCCGATAAGAATGCGGTGATTGACAGAGACGAAAGCCTTGGCCAGGTMGATGACTAGTTAGCTCCAACTGTTTACTGGTGGTATCCATAGCATATATACTTTGGCATAGGTATACAGAAGATAGCCCTATTTGGTATAAGTCCATATTATGGCAAGAACAGCTCAAATAAGCAAAAGAGAAATGACAGTCCATCATTACTTTAAGACATGAAGGTCAGTCCATCATTACTTTAAGACATCCGGAAAATGGCAAGAATTTACTACGTTTCTTCAAGTGCAGTCGCAAAAACCATCAAGCGCTATGATGAAACTGGCTCACATGAGGACCACCACAGGAAAGGAAGACCCAGAGTTAACTCAGCTGCAGAGGATAAGTTCATTAGAGTTACGAGCCTCAGAAATTACAGCCCAAATAAATGCTTCACAGAGTTCAAGTAACAAACACACTACAATTACTTAGGTTTAAAAATAAACTCAACTGAACACCCACATGTYCAGAGGAAAATGACAAACATTGCATGTGGGGCAGAATGAGGCCAAAATCCACTAATAATAAAAACTMAAMAAATCAGCAATGAAGTTTTTGGAAACATGTACAGTGACCTCCTCTCATATCATTACCAAGTCCTGCAATGCCAAGAGCTGAGAAAAGAAGAGTCCCCTCATCCAGCTGGTCCTGGGATTGAGATCAAAAACCTGTTCTACTAACACACTGAAGCCTCAGGTCCCTCATCCAGCTGGTCCTGGGCCTGAGATCAAAAACCTGTTCTACTAACACACTGAAGCCTCAGGTCCCTCATCCAGCTGGTCCTGGGGCTGAGTTCACTAACCTGTTCTACTAACAGACTGAAGCCGCAGGACCAGAACATCCAATCAGAATAAAACAAATTACAACACAGTCAAAACAAAAACGACATTACCTACTGGGAAACACAAAGCAAAATGCAGTGCTATCTGGCCCTACATCAACAGTACACCGTGGCAAACTATTTCACCATGGTTACTGATCAAAACCTTAGAAAAACCTKGACAAAGTCCAGGCTCAGTGAGCACAGCCTTGCCATTGAGAAGGGTAGACACAGGAAAACCTGGCTCCCTGTAGAGGAAAGGCTGTGCAACCACTGCACCACAGCAGAACCTGAGACAGAGCTGCATTTGTAAAAAATATATATATATATATATATATATATATATATAAAAATATATAAAACAATTACTGTCATTTCTCCAAATGTGAAACCCTTATTCAAGGTTTCAAAGACCTCTCTGAAGAGGATAGGTGTTGGGGGAGGACGCAGAGAGCTGTTGGTTGGCAGCGCACTACATTGCTGACTGCCATAAGATGAGGGACAGTGTCTGACAGACCAACCAACCTCATCTTTGCCATTGTTATTGTCCATTGTAGTTATATTTAACGTTAATTATTGTTGTTAATGATTCACCCATTGACAATCTTGATTATTTTAAATAACTTCATTTCCAAAGTACGTTTTGGCAATATGTACATTGTTACGTCATGCCAATGAAGCAATTTGAATTTAATTGAGTGTGTAAGTCACACAAACTGTCGACCGCAGTAGGGTCTGCAGTCAGAATCCGTCTAGGTGCGCCTTCGTAACCACGGCAACTGKCTCAACAGGGCYGCTAACATCCAACCAGCCACGCTTTATTATGACTGCTGCCATGGAGACCGGGTGATGCTCCCAGACAAAAAAAATGTAAAAAGGGGATGAGAGGAGAGAACGGAGGAAGGGAGAGAGGGTCATTTGCAGTGTTTTTGTAATTAGTGTATTTCTGAGACAGATACAGACCAGTCTAKATTACATAAACTTAATTTGTTAGGAAAAACCCTTATTGCATCTTAATGAAAACAGACAAACATACATTATTAACAATGATAATTGATTAATTGAACATGCTAACCACATGTATACAATACATCAATGTGAGAAGAACAATGTTACGGTGAACTGGTTCCTGAATAAACTTCAGTTAAAGACATTACATTCCACCACCAGCTGCCCCATTTGAGCTTCCGAGTAGCACAACAGTCGGTCTAAGGCACTGCATTTCAGTGATAAGAGGCGTCACTACAGACCCTGGTTCGATTCCAGGCTGCATCACAACCGGCCGTGATTGGGAGTCCCATAGGGCGGCGCACAATTGGTCCAGTGTCGTCTGGGTTAGGGTTTGGCCGGKGTAGGCCCTCATTGTAAATAAGAATTTGTTCTCAACTGACTTGCCCAATTAAATAAAGGTTAAATATATWTWTTTTTTWAAACAGCATAACCAGTGGCAACTCGTCATTCAGGGCAGGTGGCGTTTGAGCCCCAACTGTTTAGCTAAAAAAAAGTGTGTACAGTACCAGTCAAAAGTTTGGACACACCTACTCATTCAAGGTTCTTTATTTCTGCTATTTTCTACATTGTAGAATAATAGTGAAGACATCAAAACTATGAAATAACACATACGGAATCATGTAGTAACCAAAATAGTGTTAAACAAATCCAAATATATTTTCCGATTCTTCAAAGTAGCTACCCTTTGCCTTGACCGCTTTGCACATTCTCTCAACCAGCTTTATGAGGTAGTCAGTCACCTGGAATGCATTTCAATTAACAGGTGTGCCTTGTTAAAAGTTAATTTGTGGAATTTCTTTCCCTCTTAATGCGTTTGAGCAAATCAGTTGTGTTGTGACAAGGTAGGGGTGGTATACAAAAGATTTCTGAGGCTGCCATCCGTTTTTTCATTAAAACGATAAGAACAAATCATAAAATTCCACGTCAATTTCAGTGGCGACCACCCACTTATTTAGCTTTGTTTTGGGGKTTTTTGCCTGTTTTTATTTTTTGTGCCTGTTTTGCATGTTATTTTGGTATTAATACGTGCCACATATCAATCTGCAAACAATGTAAATAAAAAAGATGTTGASTGAATAAAGCCACATACAAAACATGGTCTCTTCCTGGAGTAATGGAGCTCCAACATGCAGGTGTTTCAGCCTAGCTCAGTGGTGGAGAGCAGCCAGCGGAAAATACATTGGAATGATATTCTAATATTATACATTTCCGTAAACTAAATAATTACATATGAAATGCCTAGCCAGCCATATAATTGTTTGAAACCTGGACCTGGACACTTACCTTGCTTTTAATAGCCTACAGCCAAAATCTGACCATAGAAGAAAAAAAAGAAGAGATTTCCTGATATGCCGGTGAAACCAGCATTTCTTCTTCTACTGTCCAAAGGCTGTAAGGCACAATCCTATTGCTGCATCTTTAGATATTCCCTCTATGTTTGTACCATTAGGCTGTATATCCATCTCTGTCGTGTTATAAAAACCGCTCACATCAGGTGCTCGTTTGAGAATGGTCTTCTCTCGTAATAGTATTTTGAAACATTCACGCATATGGCCGAGACAAGTGAACACAATGTGATCKGTTTCAGCAGCCTCGTGTTTGTGTAAACATTTTAATTATGGAACCACTGTTGTGTGCATTTTATATTTGTCCGGCCTAACGTCCCGCAACTGTTCCAATGTCTGTTTTGAACCGTACCAGAGATTTTTATCATCCCCAGGACCCCTTTAATTTGGAGACCTGCTAGGGAGTAGGGGCTAGTGCAAAAGGGTTTGGAGCTCGGGGTTAGGGATTGAGTCTCACCTGCATCTGTAGGGTAATGTTCCCAGCCTCGCTGTTGGTGTGTCCATGGGGCAGCAGGCCATTGTGCTCCGTGTCCGGCTGGCCCCCAGCTTGGCCTTGGCCCCCAGACCCCTGGTACTGCTGCTGGCCTGGCTGGCCTGTCCTCTGGAGCATGTCCTTCACCACCTTCACCTTCAGACGACTACGCAGCGTGATGGCTGCATTACCTGGTACACACACACACACACACACACACACACACACACACACAGACATCCATCAGATCATGAACTGGCAGATATATCATTGATTGACAGCGCTATTTATTTTAATTTGAAAAGAATCCTCTACCTTCAAAAACTTTAGCCACCTCTGTCTTGTATGATTCAAACTTGAACGGTGTCAGAAAACCCAGAGAACCCAGATGGAACGCCATGACTGGAGGAACACTGCCCTGAGAGAGAGACAGAGATAGATAGAGTGAGAGAGTGAGAGAGTGGGAGAGTGGGAGAGTGGGAGAGCGAGAGAGAGAGGGAGAGCAAAACACAAGGCGGCAGGTAGCCTAGCGGTTAAGACTGTTGGTCGATGTCCCCTTGAGCAAGGCACTTATCCAGAGCCACTTACAGGAGTAATTAGGGATAAGAGCATCTGCTAAATGACAAATGTAATTGTAGCTATAACATACTGGAAATATGAAGGAGAATAAAGCATCTGTCCTCCTTTTCAGTTCCAGACAGAGGAGGCTGGTGGGAGGACAGGCTCATTGGAATGGCTGGAATGGAAGCCAAGTCATGATGGTTCCATTACAATGAGMSTGTCCTCTATGGGCCCTGGTTAAAAGTAGTGCGCTATGCAGGTACTGAGGTTCCATTTGGAACGCACACGAGTCTGGCCAATGAAAACGGAAACCTCTAAATCACTTAATTCTGTTCTGTTCCAAGTATGACGAAGGTGGCGATGATGATTAACATGGACATGATGACTAATCCAAACACTGCCTCAATTGCCACAGACAGACCAAACACACACAGCCAGCCTGCCCTAAGCCAGGCAAGTACAAGACTCGGGTTAGAATAAGCAGGTGTGTTGGAACAGGGGTTCCCAAACTTTTTCACTCGGGGCCCCCCTTCCAGCATTGGGGATCATCTCCCCCCGCACACCCCACCATGTCTATTTCTATGGGCACAAGCACTGTTCATGACTCAAACTGTTCACACCCCTCTGGTTTGTGGAGAACATTTTGCAGGTTTAAAAGCGTATTTCCTACAATTTTCAAATTTTTTAAAAATTTTTTTTTTTTTTTAAATGGGGTGCAAAGAAAATGTTCCAGTTTTAAAGCAAATTTTCTTGCAATTCTACACATTTTGCCATGTCTAATGTGTATTCATGTGATATTTGAGTGACACAAAAATGACAACAATCTCTATGGTCTAAAAACAGTTGACATGGGCTAGTTGATCTGGACCTTTCTGACAAGTTATAAATATATCTCTCTAAGGTCCACAATGACTGACATCACAAGAGGAACTGATGATGCACAACCCAATTTAGAAATGGCACCTTGTGCGTTCTACTATTACAACGTTCAAGAGAAAGTTTAAAGCCGAACTGAGTTCCTTTAAAAAACCCTGTGTTAGAGCAGGGCTGGCAACCCTGGTCCTGGAGGGACGCAGGAACGTCATGTTTTTGGTTTAACTGACCTGGAAGACCAGGTGTGTTGAATTTAGGCAATCACTGAACGGCTCAACTAGCTGGTCAAGTATGGTGCCTAGTTGGAACAAAATCCTGCCGTACCTAAGGCACTCTAAGAACAGGGTTGCCCGGGAACAGGGTTGCCCGGGAACAGGGTTGCCCAGGAACAGGGTTGCCCAGGAACAGGGTTGCCCACCCCTGGTGTACTGTATGTGTTAGTGGGTACCTGGAAGAGAGAGGAGGCGTAGAGTAGAGTCCCGTCTCCTCCCAGACAGATGATGAGGTCAATACAGTGAGAGATGTCATCATAACCTGGACAAAGAAACACAGTTTAGCAATTCAGTAGAACTATATACGTTGTAGCCATTTGACCCAATCCACACGTTTACTGAGGAGGAATGGATCTGACACACTGCTGGCTGGATGTTATGCTATGAGAGATGGTGTGTGTGTGTGTGTCTGTTACCTTCTCTAAAGGTGCAGAGTTGTTTTCGGATTGAGGTGAAGGTCTCGTCCGTAGTCAGGGAGACGTCAGCCACCACCCTCCTCTCCACAAACACCAGCATACCCTTCTCCTGGAGCACATGGACATGGAACGTCACTTTACTTCCTGAATAATGAATTGAAAGCCCAACCCTGGTAGGTATCCAGCAGATCTGATTCGGACTGATATCATCATAGTGCAGCATGTATGACACAAGACAAGACTACAAAATTCATGCTTTCATTCAATTCTGGGACTACATGCTTCCATCAAGAGAAATATTTATAAAACTGCATTGATCTCTATAGATTTACCATTGATAATGTACATAGCTCCTATTCAAACGCATCATAAACAACAACGTGCAAGCACATGCACACACTCACACAGAACCACACACACACACTCACTTTCAGCTCTATGATACAGTACCTCAACGAGGAAGTGGCAGAGTTCTTTGAATGGTTCCACCAGGCTCTCGTCTCGTATCTTCCTGATGACCAGAACGTTGACTGGTGGTTTGTTCCACGTCAGCCGCTGACTGGCCGGATCCTGGATGTGCCTGAGGACGACGATGACGACACACACACACAATCAAACTTCATTAAAAGTAGTCCACATTTATTTATACATTTTACAGTTCGCCTCACAACATCAGGCACAGAACAGTACAGCTACACACACACTTCCATTGGCTGATTCCACATTCCCCTTTACCAAAAATAAATTTTTCTAACTAGTCTTGAATTTCCTTATTGTTACCATTTAAACGACGTCCGGTGGTCGCGCTGAAAATAATCCCTCATTTTCAAAAATCGAAGCTCTTCTGAACAGTCATTCATTAACATGGTAAATACAGAATTAGATAACGAAGTCCAAACTCCACAGCTACTCAGTCTCACCAGATCCCAGGGTTGATCATTTATCTTTACTGTCTAGATGGACAGTGTGTCTACGTAGAGTGGGGGTTATTGTCATGCAAAAGCGTGCCTGTCTCATGGTAATTAGCAGTTTATTAACATAAGCGAGTTCAGCATCTCCAGGCCGGTACTCCTACAAGCCACTAATGCGAGCTCCTGAAACATCTACATTTTTTAAAAGTATAATAAATCAATTTAATATACACCGTCACAATAAATCCATTATTTTAGTCAGGTCTAAAGAAACATTACGATATGAAGAAAACGTGTTTCAGAAGAACAGAATATGAGTCTGCCTACTGTATGTTATCTGGCTATGCACCATGCCAATGGCAGCCTAGGCTGGTTCATCTMGCAGACAAGATGTGCTTATAAATCTGTTCCATTATTTTAATATTATATGATTTTAAAGTAAGACGAATATAATTGAACTTTGGTTGAATAAAATCGAAAGAAAATGTTTCCCATTCCGGAGCAAGTGCACATATGAAGTGGTTATGTTGAGCTTAAAGGTGATCATTTAAAACATGGTCCTATATGCTAGATTTAGAGYTATTTGGCAACTTTAGTTGTGAATGATACAAACCTTAGAAATCAAAACATACACTGAAAAAAAAAAAAATGCAACATACAACAATTTTACTGAGTTACAGTTCATATAAGTAAGTCGGTCAATTTAAATAAATTCTATAGGTCCTAATCTATGGAGTTCACATGACTGGGAATACAGTTATGAATCTGTTGGTCACAGATACCCTTATAAAAAATATTTTTTTTTTAAATAAAGTAGGGGTGTGGATCAGAAAACTAGTCAGTATCTGGTATGACCACCATTTGTCTCATGCAGCGTGACACATCTCCTTCGCATAGAGCTGATCAGGCTGTTGATTGTGGCCTGTGGAAGGGCTGTCCCACTCCTCTACGGCTGTGCAAAGTTGATGAATTTTGTCGGGAACTGGAACATGCTGTCGTAAACGTCGATCCAGAGCATCCCAAACAGGCTCAATGGGTGACAGTTTGSTGTGTATGCAGACCATGGAAGAACTGGGACATTTTCAGCTCGCAGGAAATGTGAACAGATCCTTGCAACATGGAGCCGTGCATTATCATCCTGAAACATGAGGTGATGGCGGCGGATGAATGGCACGACAATGGGCCTAAGGATCTCGTTACAGTATCTCTGTGCATTAAAATTGCCATCGATAAAATGCAATTGTGTTTGTTTTTCGTAGCTTATGCCTGCCCAAACCATAACCCCACTGCCACCATGGGGCAGTCTGTTCACAACTTTGACATCAGCAAACCGCTTGCCCACACGACACCATACACGCTTGTCTGGCATCTGCCCGGTAGAGTTGAAACCGGGATTCACCCGTGAAGAGCACAYTTCCTCAGCATGCCAGTGGCAGAGTATGTGAGTGGAGCTAGATCAGAGGGAGGAGCGCGCCCAATTTGACTGGAGCGTGATTCCCAAAAGGTATGCCTTCTCGCCCGCTCCAATTTCACTCCAGTAGCGCTTTCACTAGCTCAGGGCATGCCCARCCCAGCATGCATTTGTAGTCTACTTGTGTGCTGCTATWGCCCCTTGCTTCAACTACTGTCATGGAGTTCACTAAATATTTCATAAAGGAACTAATAAAACACACAGTTGCAAAATCAAGGTGACTTACAAAGATGAGAACGAAAAGCAAGAGTGGGAGTGTGGTGATGTAGTGTCCACAACTAAATAATCATTATGGAATCTGAAAAGACACGTATCTCGAAAGCATGATGGTGTACTTTACTACGTGCACATGCTAAAAGAGAGGAACGAGGTGGGTAGATAACTAAGTGTGTTATTGTAGCAAAGTAGTCATAAACAAAACAAAAATCAGATCTCTTAAAAGTGTTGATTTTAGAATGGCCCATTATCAAATGGGCAGGAAGAGGGGCAGGGGGGCAAATACATGTCCTCCGTATGCACACAAATAGTGAATGGAGGCTGCTTTCCCACCAGTTTGTTTTCCAATCATGCCGAGTAGGAGCATGCAGCCACTTGCTGTGCGACAGGTGATATTCCACCCRAACTCTGTATGCCATGGGCTCTCCAACCCTGTTCCTGAAACTAGCCAGATACCATGGTTTAAATGAAAATATGGATTTCTCACCCTTCCTGTAAGGGTTGTGATAGGTCCATTTGCTGTCATCTAGTGGACATTTTGCTCAATTGCCCTCAGCTATGTTTCGACTGTTGTTGTTCATGTTTTGCTGTGTTCTAGTGTACTATGGAATATATTGCTGTGTTATTCTTGACACTTCTCCCAGTCATATTTAAGGGTAGAACTACCTTTCTAAGTGTCCTGATACTTCTAGCTTGGAGTTGTATTTTTATGATAACATAGCTACAGTATTTCACTTTTTAATGTGTATAGTATTGCTTACTAGGTGTGTCCAATCAATTTTGTAACCACTCCCTCTTCTAATTAGGGCTRATTGGAAAAGCTGTTCAAAAGAGGACATTGTATYATTKTTYTTCACTCCCTGACGAAGGCCATGCAGCCSRAACGCGTCRGATTTTTAAAACTTTGTTTCTATTGAACATGCCATACTAATAAAGAGATTTTAGTTAATTATATGAAGAGTGCCTTGGTCCTCCTTTCTTTTTGATAGCCAGTGCTTCAGTTGGGAAACCAACTGAAAACTGTTCGGGAACATGGATAGTAACACGTTTTCACAACTAAACATATTTKATTAAACTGTTGACAGCCCCTCTGTCTGCACGCTGGAGAAAGGAATGAAGGAGAGAGAGGAGAAGAGATGGAAACGCATGGTGGTGAGAATCTGTAGCTAAAAGGTCATGTGTAGCCTATTAATTATGAAAATATGAAAAATGCCCAATGGCATAAGGTAACCAGTCCATTCAGTATGCATAATAACACAGTCCACAGTCAAAAGGCCATTACTATAATTAGTTTAATGTTGGAGTATAGGCTAGACCCAATTATGTACCAAAGACATCTTAAATCTGTTATGTTTTTCTGCCATGTGTAATATGCAGTAGGCTATGTATTGTATAATGACACAATCATTATTAGAATTTGGGGGTTGGGCTCATATATAGGCCTATGG
This sequence comes from Salvelinus sp. IW2-2015, assembly GCF_002910315.2. NCBI lineage: Eukaryota > Metazoa > Chordata > Actinopteri > Salmoniformes > Salmonidae > Salvelinus > Salvelinus sp. IW2-2015. The sequence continues at coordinate 37,932,857 of NC_036871.1, forward strand.
GTATGCATAAGCTCTTTTATGTGTTTTGAATACATCACCAGCATAGAAAGCGCTGTCCATTTCGTTGTTAGGCTTTGAAACATCCACAACGACCATGTGTTCCACTCAGTTTCAACCTGTTGTTGAAACTCTTTCTTCAAATTGATCATCACAGTGAGGTGAGTTTTAAAAGCATGATACTGTTTTGATGAGTGTTTGATGTGATTTTCATTGATGTCAGAGTGGTTAGAGGGACAATAGAGCACTGAGTATCAGGCCATGTGACATGATGTGTTGGTAGTACCCAACTCACTAACGACCATGTCCAGAGTGCATAAAAGGAGATTACTGTGACTCAACAGTCATGTGGAATTTTACTACGGTCATGACTCATGACAGCCGGTGTATGCGGTAATACGGTCAATGAAACAGCCCTAGGCTAGACCCTCTGCAACCAAGTACCCTAGGTGTCCTGACTGACAGTACCGGTTCATAGGACACTACTACCCAATCACAGTCCTGTCCTCAACTCTCCATAGGACACTACTACCCAATCACAGTCCTGTCCTCAACTCTCCATAGGACCACTGACTACCCCAATCACAGTCCTGTCGTCAACTCTCCATAGGACATACTACCCAATCACAGTCCTGTCGTCAACTCTCCATAGGACATTACTACCACAATCACAGTCCTGTCCTCAACTCTCCATAGGACACTACTACCAATCACAGTCCCTGTCCTCAACTCTCCATAGGACACTACTACCCAATCACAGTCCTGTCCTCAACTCTCCATAGGACACTACTACCCAATCACAGTCCTGTCCTTAACGCTCATCTCACCTGCTGATACTGGGACAGATATGTGAGGATTCAATGCCAAACAACAAAAGTAAAATAACAAAGACAGAGAGGGAAACAGATTCCAGACAGTGTGTACTGTAAGTGCAATGAAGTTCCCACACCAATGACTTACATGACTGAGGTTGGGTTAGGAAGAATACAGGCTTTGGGTCCAAAGTGAGTAGCAGGATATGGTCCATGGAGAAAGTGAGCTCTCCTGTAGGAGGTAGAAAAGAGGACAGTCAGACAGAGTGAGCGAGTGAAGAGAGAGTCAGACAGACAGACAGACCAACAGTGAAAGAGAGTCAGACAGACAGACAGCAAGAGAGACACAGACAGAGAGAGTCAGGCAGAGAGAAAAAGAGAGACAGACAGACAGACAGACAGCATGTCCAGCTAGCTACCCTAAGGCAGTACTGTAGCTATAATGCCATTATTGTCCCAGTAGTCTCATGTTAGCCTGGTCCCATATATTTTTATGCTGTCTTGACAAATCCTAGACACAAGACAGCACACCAAGCAGCTACTGAAAGAGACTACTGTCCCAGGCTACCTGCAGTGCTCAGACACGCACCTCTTAGGGGAGGTCTCTGCCATCTCTGCCGTCGAAGACCCAGAGGGCTCGGAGAGTTCGTGTTGGACCGGCAACCTGCGTTGCTCGCCGTCGGGCAGCAACAGGTGTTCCTGGTCATCCTGATGATGGCATTGGGACCTCTTCTCCTCCCGTCGTCTCTTAGGTGACTTCCTGTGTTTGGAGGTCGAGGTCCTGACTGGCTCTGRAGGGTTGGAGCTTCTCTCTGGTGTTGCTGAGGAACAGGATGACTCTTGAATCTCCATCCTGTAGGAACGCACACGTACACAATACACACACATAAACTGGGGTTGAAACTGTAAATATCCCTGGTTGACCACATGCTGCAGCAGAGTGACTAGTGTCACAACAACGTAGTTAACAAAACCATGCAAATTGGGATTACAGGGCAAATATATAAACACTATCAACACATGACCTGACTAATTATATAGCTAGATTAGCCAAAAGGCTAGTATTGAGCCGTTTCAATATCGCCATTTGCTAGCCTTTGGGCTATAGCTAGTCTTGATAACTGGATAAAATTACTAGCTGGTTAGGTAAGTTAGCTAGTTAGCTATCTAAGCAGGCCAGCTTTAGCCAAAATCTCAACTTGTTTATTAAAGCCTACACTCCTGTAACCTTAGCATGACAGCCTTCTAAACAAAGAAAAGCACGGACTAACAAGACATGGCTAACAATGGTTTAGTGCCAATGCAAGGTCAACTGGACTAAGTTTAGTTAACTAGCTCGCAAAAAAACGGTAACGTTGTCTAAGCTACTGTAGCTAACGTTACCTTGAGTTGCTTAACAGCTCTCCTTACGACATCATCAGCGCTGTGTTAGCTTCCACGAGTTTGATAGCAAACGAATCTGATTAAATACTAGTAGCTGGTCAAGGGCAAATGTTATAATGCTAATTGTGTGTCTGTGATTTTACTTGCAAAGCTTAACCTAGCTAGCTACAGAACATCAGTTGACAGAATCAAAACAAAGTTACATGCGCAGTGGAAGCCATTCGGAAACGGCTGCCTCGGATTGACTGTTCAAGAGCGTCAATCCTGCCACACCACTGCGCAGCATTCGAGATCTCAAACAGACCGCCATATCAATTGCCAATTTAGTAGTCTATGTATCTATCTACATATCGTTAGACTGATAACATAAAAATTCAAATCCTGGGTTAGACAGGAAAACCTGTTGAGAAGTGAACTGCCAACCACAGGGTTTATGGCATCAGTACCCTAGATCAGGGTGTTTTCAAACCTCTCTTCAGGGACCCCAAAACGTTTCAAGTTAAATCAGGTGTGCTAGCTCTAGAATATATCAAATACATGTAATGGCTGGGGGTCGGTTAACTTCTTAATAAGAAGTAGGTAATGTTGTCCGTCTGGTGTAGAAAGATTGTTCTACTCAGTTATATCACCAGCTGGGTGTTCTGTGTGCAATGAGTTTTGAATATTCGTTTTATTTCCTGCCATACATGACATCTCCATGCCATCTGCTGCTGCTGGCGCCAGAGGCACAGCACCGCACCTGACTCCAACTGCATTTGAGTAGTAAGCCTAAAGCAACCGACCGTAGATGAAAGTCTTGTGATGTGCGTCTGGGACAGCTGAAAGTCAGACACAATTTTTTTTTAACAGAGCAGATACTTTTGGGAAACCGGGCCCAGATCAACATGGCATTGTTGCCATTGTTGATAAACYTTTTTTTAAATGTTGAAATAGACATGTATCTAACCCCCATATCACACACTCAAACTGAAATCATAATGTAATATTATTTGTGTACACATTGTACAATCAATTAGTGTGCGAGAGACTCAAATATCACATTTATTTGTATATATCCACTGTACACATAAATCATGGCAAATTGGTTGTTTTAGTCATCTCTTTGGTCTTGTGGGTCAAACAGAAACATCCTAATGATTGGTTGACAATAGTCTCCCACAATGCAGGTAATGGCTGCAAGATGAAGTACGTGAAGAGAAACTGCAGAAAATTGCAGTCAAAACTTAATGACCTTTGATCACATAATTTTTTACAAGTTCATGCAGTCCACATGTAGTCGCAAGTCGGACATTTTTTATCCCCAGAGTGCAACACAGTTTGAAAGGTGGTGATCAATGATATCAGAGATGCTCAYCGACTTGACAAAAGTGATCCACTCGAATGCTCACTCTGGTTTCTGACCACTCTGACATTATACCACTAACTTTTCACTTTCAAAAGGCACGAATTGGTAGCTTCGTACGAACCGTCCTGATCTCGCATGCTTAATGTAAGCAATATACAGTACCAGTCAAAAGTTTCATGAAGTAACCAAATTAACAGGTGTGCCTTGTTAAAAGTTAATTTGTGGAATTTATTTCCTTCTTAATGAGTTTGAGCCAATCAGTTGCACTGTGACAAGGTATACAGAAGATGGTCTTTTACCAAATAGGGCTCAACCAACGGCGTTCAAAAGTTTGGGGTCACTTATAAATGTCATGGTTTTTGAAAGAAAAGCACATTTTTTTGTCCATTAAAATAACATCAAATTGATCAGAAATACAGTGTAGACATTGTTAATGTTGTAAATGACTATTGTAGCTGGAAACGTTTGATTTTTTATGGAATATCTACATAGGCGTACAGAGTCCCATTATCAGCAACCATCACTCCTGTGTTCCAATTCTGGTGACATGATAATCGATGCTTGGCAGCCATTTGACAAATAAAAATGATATCTCTTATCCATAATAATCTCATGTCGGTGGCCTAGCCTATTCCACAAATGGGAATTTAACCRCAAAAGTTATTTTAAATGTGCCTTACATCATCACGCACAGCCTTTTATCTGCAACAAGTCAATTTGAGGGAAACCCATATCTGGTGGGAAAATGCGCATGTTGATTTTATGCAGATTTTAGAATATATTGCCAAWTGGATAGAAGCCTGGCTACTGAGAAGAAAGAATATGAATCTCTGCTTTGCTTGAGAGAAATATAGAAGACACTTCTAGAGATTAGACTGCTAAGAGATCCTCTTGGAAGTAGGCKATTCCCTATATATTCTGTATCAAAAAGGTCCTCATTGGATCCAAGGGTGTGAATGAACTGAGAAAAAAAATGTAATCACTTTGTCTTCCGTTTTAATTATCTTTTAATCATCAGGGTATGATTAACCACATCCTGCTGGAGATGTATTTGATGTGTTGGTCAAGGTAACTGAATTCAAAGACACAACCCACAACGTTTTTTCAGTTGTTTCTCAACCCTAATATTGATTTCATAGGGGTGTGTGAAATTAAAGGGCGGCTAAACATTGTGAGTTAGCCTCCATTTCAGATTTATTTTGTAATGTAAGAAATTCAAATGTGAGTTGGTTTCACAGTGTGATTTGACGTGGCTGTCTCGTGTGTGTTTGCAGGTGGTAGAGTTAGCCAAATGCTTTTGCCAATTAGCGTCAGCTGGGCTGGTGTGTAACTGTGGCAAAGTTGGTTTGCCTTTGGATGGCCTAGCTCCTGCTAGTTAGGGACCGTTAATAAATTACGTATTGTAAAAYGAGACAGTTGCATTTTGCACACCTATTAGTTCTCATTAAATGYTTTCGATATTTGTATATTCATTTCTAAAATGTATAGTTTTGAGGTTAAGTTACTGAAATTTGGAGCTAAGCTGGGCCCTGCTCCTTCTCCACCGAGCCCATCTGAACCACAGTTTCCTGGGGCCGTTTTCACTCTCTCTGACCCTGGTGGACACCCTTATGAGCCTGTCCCTGTCTGTCCTCCAGCTTCAGCTGATTGATTGCATTTGTTTATTAAGAAGTAGAAAATAAATACACTCTCTCCATCAAAGGAAACAATCCCTTTGGATTGTTGGAATTTGTGTTATTCTAAATTTCTGATCACACATCGGTACTCTCAGTAGCGCTCGCTCTCCCTCGCTCTTTCAGGGAGACACCTCTCTCCTGGGCCTCCACCTCAGCAGGCACCACGTCTGCCTGCTGGTTCAGATCGCCTGACTGATGTACAGCTAATTGCCTATCAGGGATAATAAAGATAATATTATCAATCAGTGATCGTCTACGACACACCGGTTTTGCGTCCAGAATAACATAAGATTTACAACACCAGTTGACACAAGAACTTTACTAGAATTTGATCCAAGTTCATTGTCTATACAGGGTATATTTATATCATTGGCTATACAGGATATGTTTACAAGGTCTGAGATCAGGGGGAGGGAGAGAAAAACAGAACACTAGTAATACAACTGAGGTATTAGCTAAAAGCATGTACACGTATGTCATCATATACTAGTAAATATCAATTATGACCAACGGTTAAAGATGCAGTGTCCTCTGCTTAAAAAACATTTTATATCACAACATGAGGTAGGAGAACCGTGTCTCGTTTCATGCAAAGAACAAACGTCTCAATCACACTGCATTGTTGTTGGCAACATGTTTTGCAAAAGTCATACAGACACTCACTGCTATACATCTTTCAGAATATAGCATTTTAAGAAAAAGAAAAGTTCGTTTTTAAACAGCCATAAAAATATTTTCTTATTTTTAAACTACAATTTGTCAGGTGTAGCCTACTAAGTTTAAACTGAAAACATGGCGTACACGTAGTGTTTATACCTCAGAGAAAACCAAAACATACAACCATTTTCGTGTTGGATTAACATCCTAGCTAGCTCCCACGCTGCTAAATAAGAACGGTGTTCCTAAATAAAATATCCAACTACAAAGCACAAATGAAAACAGCTGATCCAACATTTCTTCAGCGGATCCCAAATCCAACTTGTAGCTATCGTTTACAGAGTACTACCTCTTCTACACTACGTCACCTTCATTAAAAGGGATAGTTCAGTGATTTTACTAATTTTTTTTATATAAGAAAAATCGCTGCGCTATCCCTTTAAGTCTGGGAACAATCCATTGGGGCTGGATGTAAAAAAAAAAGAAAAAAACGATGGAAATGCTAGTTACTGTTTAACTGTGCTCCTGAAGCAAGGCCAAGGGTCTAGTAGTAAGTAGAGTTGGACAAAATACACAGCTTTAAAATAAAAAAATAAAAAAAACTGTACAAAGCACATGTCTGTGGTAAAGTCCCAAATGGCAACCTATTCCCTTTATAGTGCACAACCTTTGACCAGGGCCCATAGTCTTCTAGTTCTCATAACATTGCAAATGCAAGAGGCCCAGCACACCGTGTTACAGCATAGTATGTCTTCACTTAATTTAGTCCATTGTATCCATCACATCATTAGCATGGCATTAAACTAAAGTAAATAGAGCGCCCTCTTGTGTATAAAATTAAATTTACACCAACAGAAAATATAGAAGTACAAGAAATACATTTGATACCCCAGAACGATTGTTGTAGACTGTTCTAGAGGTAACTATGGCGATTATAACAAAACCTAATACTGATTATCTTGTGATGTAAAACATCAATGCAGTCACAAGGACCCTATACCCATAAGACGACAAAGTGTTGTTGACAAAAAAATTAGGACACAAACCACAGCGCTACATGATAATAAGTATCTCCCCTTTTTCATAGCTTCTGTGCTTCGGTCACTGGCAAATACACATGCGCACAGACATACGCTCAGAACCAAACACACTTCTCTCTCGCTCCACTTTGCAGAATCTAGAGGCTACATTTGTATAGTATGATTAGGTAGTTGGTCAACAAGTTGTGTGTTAGGTGGGGAGGGAGAAACCCGTCTGTCACAAATGACACGCTATTCCCTATATAGTGCACCATTTTTTTTTTTACCAGAGCCCTATGGGCACTAGAGAATAGTGTCACTTAGGACAAACACTTCGTTTTTATACCATAAACATAGCAAGTCAGATATCATTCAACTAACAAACCATATTAAGGGGATCCATTTACTTAGTTACATGCAAACCTTTGTTTTTGTTTGTTTTCAATTTAGTTCTTTTTTTATATAAACAAATGTTCGGTGCATATTCAAATTTGTCTGTGGGTGTTGTTTAGTGTACGAAAAATGGATTAAGAGAGAAAGCGTATACATTATGATTACACATCAAGTCTATCAGGGTGAAATCATCATCCACGAAATAAACAAATAAAGGGAATCAGGTCTGGGGAAGTACTGTAACAACGCAGTTCCTGTCCTATTCAACCCTGCGGTCGTATCCGAACACCATGCACTTCAACTCCCAACAGCAATTGAACACCCTTTTAAAAAATGCGCTCCACAATGTCAGTGTACACAGCGGAGCGACAACAATAAATTCTAATCTGCCAAGACAGCCACTATCGGTTAGTCCAATGTAGGCATGCCGTAAAAAATAAATAGATAACAGCCAATCAGTCTTGAATTCTGCTATTGTTGATAACGGTAAACAAGAAGTCTGCCTGCTGCGTACGATGACGTTATATTGCGGAGTGTTCCTTTAGCAGAGTAAACGACAAGTCAAATCAAAAAATTTCAAAGACTCAGGCAACAGAAACATAACGGATGTTTTTAGAGCTTCGGCCTTGCCTGGTCCAGTCAATTTTATAATAACCTTTAGAATATTATCCCATGGCATAGTTAATATATTAAATTACTAATGTATGTACAAAGTGAATATAAATCTTTAGTTGATACATTAAATATATTTTTCCCCCCTCAAAATCATTTCCAAAAGTTTATATGGAACAACGGTCGGTAGAGCAGTATGTTTTGGATTTGTTCTGCATGTGACTGAAGTTCACATCAGACACCCAGGGTGTTCGTTTCCTTGTAGTTTTGTGGGGAGGTTTTTTGTCCTCATGAAAATAACGGGTTTTGATGCTTTGTTATAACGTTGCGGCTTAATAACTAAATAAGACCTACTATAAGTACTGTGTCAGGTCATGGTGTAAACACGGTTCTAAAGGGAGCTCTTTCTTTAGAGATCTGCATTGAAAAGTCCGAGCACAGTGGAATGTCTACCAATTTGCATGTATAGCAGATGCATAAAAAAAGATGGTTGGAGTTTAAACCAAGGCCCTCTTTTAAATAACTATTTACATGCTGCCTGGCTCTTAGGGTCTGGGGGGGGCTATAAAAAGACTTCCCTGCTCTCTTGTGGCGGCTAAATCCACTCTGTGTGAGCTAGCTGATTGGGGCTGGGTGTGCTGTTCGCCTGGACTTCTACACAACAAATCACACTACCCCCGGCTGATGTGGCATTGCTTTGGTGTGTGTGTGTGGGAGGTATGGCAGCTGCCCACATTCTGAAGAGACAAAAGGGGCTCCCCTCTCCCGGCCCACCCAGCCTGAGAGGGTGTCTGCCCCCTGCACTCCCGCTCTCTCCACTTGACTGACGGTCTCTCCCCCTCTCTTCCCTGCCACTCTCTCTTCGCCTGACTGTACCTCCCTGCCTGGGCCAGGCAAGGCTCTGTTTGTTCAGTGAGGTGGAATAACGTGGGGCGGAAAGAGGAAGGGCCCTGGATCCTAGGCAGGCAGATCAGGTGTCAGTCTGGACTAATTCCTTTCACCTGTGACCCATATTCCCCCAGGCAGACAGCTAGCCCCTGGAGCTCTCAGAGAGTGCGTCCCAAACAACATCCTACTCCCTATATAGTGCACTACTATATAGGGAATATGGCATTACTTTTGTCAAAAGTAGTGCACTATACGGGGAATAGTCTACTATTTGGGACGCAGCTTGTCTCACAGAGGAGAGAGGGTGGCAGGACACACCAACTGTTGCTAACAGGGAAATCAAACACTCAAACTCAAAAAATCAGGACTAACTACAGCTTTCTGAGAGGAAATGTGGTGTGTGTTCTAGCCCAGTGGTTCTCCAACCTCTCCTCCGCAGCCCTCCGTGTCATCACTTTACATGTCTCATATATATATATATCTCACTTTATTCACATGTTCATGAGGTTTAACAATGACGACTGCAAATGCTCTGCAAAAATGTTTTCATATACCTTTATGATATACACATTTAGAACTTCTTTTTWAAAATTTTAACTTTTCGCTTATTTGAAAGTAATGGGTATAAGGATTTTTTATTTTATTTTTAAACAAAGGTGAAACGAAAATGTGTATCCATGAAATGTCCTGTGTGGCTGGTAGCTGGGCCAGAGCACTGGACTGTCTGTATGAGATGGGGAACACCCACGCGGGCGCCATCTTAGCTCCAGCAGCTCCAGTTGGCGTGCCAGGTAGTAGTAGAAAGAGCGACAACGCTAGTGTAACCGCAGTTCAGAACAGAGTCAAGGGGCAGGGCCAGGAGAGAACTGTCTGTCTGACAACACATCAAATCCACAATCTAAAGGAGGGAGGGAAGGAGGAGGAGAGGATGCGAGGGAAGGAGGAGAGGTTGCGAGGAGAGGATGCGAGGAGAGGATGCGAGGAGAGTGTCCTTAAAAACACCCTACTCCTATCGGTCTGCCAAGCAGTCGTTTGTTCGTTCAGTAAAACTATAAATTAAAACAAACAAACATATACATCCCAAAAGAGTTTAAATACTGTTTACGGACAGGGGGCGGGGGTAAACCAACACATTAAACTAATTTGGTGTTAAATTAATAAACAAACAGGAATCCTTATCCCAAAAACTAAAGAGGAGGGAGAGATACCTAGTCAGTTGTAAAACTGAATGCATTCAACTGATATGTGTCCGCATTTAACCCAACCCCTCTGAATCAGAGAGGTGCGGGGGGCTGCCATAATCTACATGAGAGAAGCAGCCTGGGGGAGAAGGGGGTAGACATGGTGAGGGAGTGAGGGGAGGGGGTTGTCTGTGTCTGAAGGGCTGCCGTCTCTCCCAGCAGGGGGGTGAGGGATGAAGGGAGGGAGTCGCAGGAACAGAACGGAGGTGAGAGACAGAAGGGGCATTTCTTAAGTTCCTCTACTTATGAGCATGGCCGTTCTGCTGCTCGGCAGGGCCTGCAGTGTGTCCCTCTGTGTGGGGGGTGTGAGAGGAGGGGGTGGGGGGCGGAGAGGGGCTCCCTGTAGTGACGAAGGAGGCCGAGGTGGAGGCCGTCTGGCCCATCTGCTGTTGGAGCTGAGAGATGATTCTCTCCAGCTTCTCCCGGGCATCCCGCTCACTCCTCAACTCTTCCTGGAGCTTATCCCGGTCAGCCTCCGCACCATCCAACCTCCCACGCAGCTCTGCAAGCTAGAAGAGGGGAGGGAGGGGAGAGAAAGAGATGAAGTCAGGTTAGTCTGAACAGTACACACACACACAGCCAGCCTAAGCCAGACGCCAAGAGGATGGAGGCAGCAGGAGGTGTGCGTGTTTGTGTCTGACTGTGTCCCTACTCAACCCTTGTGGGGACCTAAAATCCCCAGAAGGATAGTAAAACAATAAATTCTCCCTCGTGGGGACATTTGAGTCCCCATGAGGACAAAGGCTATTTTAAGCGTAGGTTTACGGTTACAATTAGGGTTAGGGGTTTGTGGTTAGGTTTAAGAAAAAGACATCTCAGACTGGCCGATAAAAATAAAAGATTAAGATGGGCAAAAGAACAGACACTGGACAGAGATATGGCTTTTTCTTTGCAACTCTGCCTAGAAGGCCAGCATCCYGGAGTCGCCTCTTCACTGTTGATGTTGAGACTGGTGTTTTGCGGGTACTATTTAATGAAGCTGCCAGTTGAGGACTTGTGAGGCGTTTGTTTCTCAAACTAGACACTAATGTACTTGTCCTCTTGCTCAGTTGTGCACCGGGGCCTCCCACTCCTCTTTCTATTTTGGTTAGAGCCAGTTTGCGCTGGGTCTGTGAAGGGAGTAGTACACAGCGGTGTACGAGATCTTCCGTTTCTTGGCAATTTCTCGCATGGAATAGCCTTCATTTCTCAAAACAAGAATAGACTGACGAGTTTTAGAAGAAAGTTTTGTTTCTGGCCATTTTGAGCCTGTAATCAAACCCACAAATGCTGATTCTCCAGATACTCAACTAGTCTAAAGAAGGCCAGTTTTATTGCTTCTTTAAAATCAGAACAGTTTCAGCTGTGTTAACATAATTGCAAAAGGGTTTTCTAATGATCAATTAGCCTTTTAAAACGATAAACTTCGATTAGCAAACACAACGTGCCATTGGAACAGAGGAGTGATGGTTGCTGATAATGGGCCTCTGTACGCCTATGTAGACACTCCATTAAAAACCTGCCGTTTCCAGCTACAATAGTCATTTACAACATTAACAATGTCTACACTGTATTTCTGATCAATTTGATGTTATTTTAAAAATGGACATAATTTGCTTTTCTTTCAAAAACAAGGACATTTCTAAGTGACTCCAAACTTTTCAACGGTAGTGTATATCACCAGTAGTAGCCTACATTCACCATTAATTTCCATAATTTCTCATCTACAGTGTTTGATTATGGTAATTTCTGTTAATGCATTCAGAATATTATTATTACAGTCGTTTACTGTTCTCATTGTCGGAGTGGACATGTTTGTCAATTTATTCATTGTCTTTTGTTTGGAGCGCTCCTGCCAATGTTGAGTACGGACGTGAACCTGATTACGCATAGAAGAATATAGGCCTTTTGGCTACCTGTCCATGTACCCATTTGGGGATGTCTGATAGTATTTCTGATCGTCTTAACTCACCACCACTAATGAGCTGTGGAGCTTTCCAAAGTAATTTCTCTTCACCGTAAACAGCAAGTAAACAAAGTCTGTTTTTAGAATCCATTGAGTGACAATAGTTCCTCAAAGTATTAAAAAAAATGTCCAGCTCTTTTTTTCTTCTGGTTGGGCAACCTCGACTCATGTGCCTCTTAAAACAAATACATATTTTTCTCCCCAATTGGTAGTTACAGTCTTGACTCATCGCTGCAACTCCCCTACGGACTCGGGAGAGGCGAAGGTCTAGAGCCATGCCTCCTCCGCAACACAACCTTGCCAATACGCACTGCTTCTTGACACACAGCTCGCTTAAGCCGGAAGCCAGCCGCACCAATGTGTCGGAGGAAACACCGTCCAGCTGGCGACAGAAGTCAGCTTGCAGGTGCCCAGCGCACCACAAGGAGTCGCTAGAGCACGATGGGACAAGGAAATCCYTCCCCTAACTCAGACGACGCTGGGCCAATTGTGCGCCGCCTCATGGATCTCCCAGTCACGGCCGGCTGTGACACAGCCTGGGATCGAACACGGGTCTGTAGTGACGCCTCAAGCACTGCGGTGCCTTAGGGTTCTCCCGAGTGGCGCAGCGGTCTGTGTCTTAATTATTTAATCCAACAGCTTGCTTAAAGCATCAGACAAGCTCAGTACCATTTACCTAAGTATTCAGACCCTTTAACTCAGTACTTTGTTGAAGCACCTTTGGCAACAATTACAGCCTTGAATCTTCTTGCGTATGACAGTACAAGCTTGGCACACCTGTATTTGGGGAGTTTCTCCCTTTCTTTTCTGCAGATCCTCTCAAGCTGTCAGGTCGCATCTCTCCCTCTCTCTCGACCTGAGCCCTAGGACCATGCCTCAGGACTACCTGGCCTTAAGACTCCTTGCTGTCCACCTGGTCGTGCTGCTGCTCCAGTATCAACTGTTTGCCTGCAGCTATGGAACCCTGACCTGTTCACCAAACAAGCTACCTTGTCCCAGATCTGCTGAATTCAAATCTCTAGAGACAGTAGGAGCGGTAGAGATACTCTGAATGATCGGCTATGAAAAGCCAACTGACATTTACTCCTGAGGTACTGACCTGTTGCACCCTCTACAACCACTGTGAATATCATCATCATCATCATCATCATCAGACCCTGCTGGTCATCTATGAACGTTTGAACATCTTGGCCATGTTCTGTTAGTCTCCACCCGGCACAGCCAGAAGAGGACTGACCACCCCTCAGATCCTGGTTCCTCTCTAGGTTACTTCCTAGGTTCAGGCCTTTCTAGGGAGTTTTTCCTAGCCACCATGCTTCTACACCTGCATTGCTTGCTGTTTGGGGTTTTAGACTGTTTCTGTACAGCACTTTGTGACATCTGCAGATGTAAGAAGGGCTTTATAAATACATTAGATTGATTTGATCGGGTTTAAGTCGGGGCTCTGGCTGGGCCACTCAAGGACATTGAGACTTGTCCCGAAGTCACTCCTGCGTTGTCTTTTTAAATGTTTWTWTTTWTWTTTTTATGTATCCGTTATTTTACCAGGTAAATTGACTGAGAACACGTTCTCATTTACAGCAACGACCTGGGGAATAGTTACAGGGGAGAGGGGGATGAATGAGCCAATTGTAARCTGGGGATGATTAGGTAGCCATGATGGTTTGAGGGCCAGATTGGGAATTTAGCCAGGACACCGGGGTTAACACCCCTACTCTTACGATAAGTGCCATGGGATCTTTAATGACCTCAGTCAGGACACCCATTTAACGTCCCATCCAAAAGACGGCACCCTACACAGGGCAGTGTCCCCAATCACTGCCCTGGGGTATTGGGATATTTTTTAGACCAGAGGAAAGAGTGCCTCGTACTGGCCCTCCAACACCACTTCCAGCAGCATCTGGTCTCCCATCCAGGGACTGACCAGGACCAACCCTGCTTAGCTTCAGAAGAAAGTCAGCAGTGGTATGCTGTCTTGGCTGTGTGCTTAGGGTTGTTGTCCTGTTGGAAGGTGAATGTTCGCCCCAGTCGGAGGTCCTGAGCACTCTGGAGCAGGTTTTCATCAAGGATCTCTGTATTTTGCTCTGTTTCTTTCCCTCGAGCCGCTTTCCCCCGATCCTGACTAGTCTCCCAGTCCCTTCCGCTGAGGAGTGGCTTCCATCTGGCCCCTCTACCATAAAGGCCTGACTGGTGGAGTGATGCAGAGATGGTTGTCCTTCTAGAAGGTTCTCCCATCTCCACAGAGAAACTCTTGGTCACCTCCCTGACCAAGGCCCTTCTCCCCCTATTGCTCAGTTTGGCCGGGCGGCCAGCTCTAGGAAGTCTAGGTGGTGCCATTTAAGAATGATGGAGACCACTGTGTTCTTGGGGACCATCAATGCTGCAGAAATATTTTGGTACCCTTCCCCAGATCTATGCCGACACAATCCTGTCTCAGAGCTATATGAACAATTCCTTCGATTTCATTGCTTGGTGTTTGCTCTGACATGCACTGTCAGAGCACAATTGGCCCAGTGTCGTCCGGGTTTGGCCGTAGATAAGAATAGTTAAATAAAATAAAAAAAGTGGGACCAGGTGTGTGCGCCTTTCCAAATCATGTCCTATCAATTGAATTTACCACACATGGACTCCAATCAAGCTGTAGAAACATCAAGAATGACCAATGGAATTAGGATGCACCTGAGCTCAATTTAGAGTCTCATTGCAAAGGGTCTGAATAGTTATGTAAATAAGGTGTTGTTTTTTTAAATACATTTGCAAATAATAATAAAAAATAAACACTTCTCGCTTTGTCATTTTAGGGTGTTGTGTGTAGACTGATGGAAAATTTTGTTTTAATACATTTTAGAATAAGGCTGTGAAGTAACAAAATGTGGAAAAAGTGAATGGGTCTGAATACTTTCCGAATGCACTACATGTGTGGACTGTTGGTTCAAGCCTACCTGGTTAGCATAGCGATCCTACCCCTGGTTAGCATAGCGATCATACCCCTGGTTAGCATAGCGATCCTACCCCTGGTTAGCATAGCGATCCTACCCCTGGTTAGCATAGCGATCCTACCCCTGGTTAGCATAGCGTTCCTACCCCTGGTTAGCATAGCGATCCTACCTGGTTAGCATAGCGTTCCTCCTGGTGTGTGTTGTCACACACACAGCTCTGCTGCCTCAGCTGTTCCAGTCTGTGCTCCAACTCCCTCTGCTCCTCCCTCACCTGCCCCAGCCTGTGGGCATGCTCAGTGTGCACCGCCTCCAGCTCACTCTGCAGCTCACACTGCTCTGCTGCCAGCTGCTGCAGCCTGACAGCCTCGCCTCCACGCAGCGCCTCCAACTCCTACACACAGAGACACACAGGATGATCGGATCCATTTCCTGATTGATACCCCTTATGGTTTATGTTTGTTGTTCAGTAACTGGAGCAATTCAAAGTTCAGCTAAACGGTACACTATAAAATCAGGAATGATTACTAATGTAATATGTTGAAATCAATTAAATGAGGTGATTCAAAATTTAAAGACAACCAGCGGACATGGAGTGTTAGTGCTGGACAGGAACAAATTAGAGCAGTCCGGGGGAGGTGGGGGWTTGGTAAACACTGATCTACGCTATTGACCGTGGCTGATGCCATTYTTTTCTGGCTGGAGTTGACCATCTCTAGTTGTCTGTAGTGTCTCACCATCTCTAGCTGCAGCTGGTTGTGCAGGGTGGAATGCAGCTTCTCCTGCTGTCTGCTGTACATCTGAACGATTTCCACTACGATCCTTTCCTTGTCGTCCTCACAGACAGAAGACAGGACATCTTTACTCCCCAGCGCCGCTACCGACGTGGTCATCGCTACAGCAGAAGAACTCTTGTTGCCGGGGATGGTCTCCATGGAAACTGGCTGCTGGCGGTCCCGGTCGGCAGTAGGAACAACGCGCTGCTGAGACTTGGCGTCATTGACAACGGGAGGAGCAGGGGGAGAGGCATGGAGATCTGAGGAGCGAGAGGGGGAGGAAGGAGAGGTTGAGAGGGGGAGGAAGAAGAGGTTGAGAGGGGGAGGAAGGAGAGGTTGAGAGGTTGAGGAAGGAGAGGTTGAGAGAGAAGCAGTACAGTCAACCCACACCCACGGCAGTCAACCTACACACATGCATGGGTAACTAAGACACAGTGTACAATATTTTGTCCACTCAGTGTATACTGTATGCACTCACAAATACACAACCACCCACATGGATGGAGAGAACTCACACACACGGCCTTAAAATGAACACCCGCTACGGGCCAAATACAGGTACATTTAGGTATTGGGGGTAAGAATGTCTAACTCACCAGCCACGTTGGTGGGTGGTCACACTCGGGGCTCAACAGTGCAAGCAGTTCATAAAAATAGCCAAAAAGTCAAGTACGGGCACATGTGCGAAAAGTGATTTATAGCTAAATAAATGCTACAGTAGCTGTTTTCAAAAGTATTTCTGCCATTTTGTTTCATATCTGGTAATACACAAAGCAATATGAATCCTAACTTTATAGCTATCCAAGCAACACTGCCTGGCTGGGCTGCTGTGTGCACTGTGTGAAGTGCTTAAAGATGTATTTTATTAGCAATGCGCACAGGCATACAAGTTGGTTTAACTACTAAAGTGAGACTATGGCTCATGTTTCTTTGATATTTACATTGTTTAGTTCACAAATTCAGTTGCTTTTCAAATGCTTGAGTTTTTTCTTCCACTACTAGCGAAGAGAAGAAACATCTCTCAGCCAGTCGGATTCTCACAGGAGGTGACTCAAGTGGCTCTGTTACCAAGGTAACCTTAAAGGGGCAGCTGAACTTTGTCTCATCTGTGATATTTTTTGTAAAAAAATATACAATTAAATTGACCAATATATCACATTACTGATTAACAGAAATACATTGCTTTTTTTTCTTCTTTTTTTTAAACATTAAGCATGCTCATCCATTTTGTTGTGTTTTCTGGTGTAATTAACGCAAAAAAAGTGACCGGTAAACAAAAACAAAACGTTTTAGGCCACACACCACACAAGCTCAGCTGTGTCTTACTCAACACTTCAAGGTCAGACTGGGAAACAGCAGCAGCGTGCACACGCAGGCTCTTCTGTCTTCGTGGGGACTTAAAACCAAAAGTCACCACAAGGATAGTAAAACAAGGAAAATTCTCCCTCGTGGGGACATTTCCCAAATCTCCATGAGGACATAGGCTATTTTAAGCTTAGGGGTTTAGGTTTCGGGTTAGGGATAAGTTTATAATTAGGGTAAGGGGTTAGTTGTTAGGTTTAGGGATACGTTTATAATTAGGGTAAGGGGTTAGTTGTTAGGGATACGTTTATGATTAGGGTAAGGGGTTAGTTAAGTTTAGGGATAAGTTTATAATTAGGGTAAGGGGTTAGTTGTTAGGGTTACGGAAAACATGATTTTGAAAGGATAATAGGTCCCCACGAGGATAGAAGAACATAACTTACGTGTGTGTGTGTGGTACTGACCCATAGCAGTGTCTTGGTGGCCGTGGGCCAGTCTCCTACTGTAGTGGTGTTTGAGCAGCACCCCCAGAACCTCAGAGCTGACCTCTGGCTGATCCCTCAGAGACACATTAGGAGCCACCATCTTATCATATGTATACAGGTTGTAACTACAGAGAGAGAGAAGGGGAGGAGAGAGACATGGTTATATGTATACAGGTTGTAACTAGAGAGAGACATGGTGATATGTATACAGGTTGTAACTACAGAGAGAGAGGAGAGAGAGACATGGTGATATGTATACAGGTTGTAACTAGAGAGAGAGAGGAGGAGAGACACATGGTTATGTGTATACAGGTTGTAACTAGAGAGAGAGGAGAGAGAGACATGGTTATCATATGTACAGTGCACTCGGAAAGTATTCAGACACCTTGACTTTCTCCACATCGTTACGTTACAGCCTTATTCTAAAATGTATTAACTCCCCCCCCCCTCAATCTACACACAATATCCCATCATGACAAAGCAAAAACAGGTGTAGAAATGTTTGCAAATGTATTACAGATAAAATCTCAGTACTTTGTTGAAGCACCTTTGGCAGCGATTACAGCCTTGAGTCTTTTTGGGTATGGCGCTACAAGCTTGGCACACCTGTATTTAGGGAGTTTCTCCCATTCTTCTCTGCAGATCCTCTGTCAGGTTGGATAGGGAGCGTCGCTGCACAGCTATTTTCAGGTCTCTCCAGAGATGTTAGATTGGGTTCAAGTCCGGGCTCTGGCTGGGCCACTCAAGGACATTGAGACTTGTCCCGAAGCCACTCCTACGTTGTCTAAGCTGTGTGCTTAGGTTCGTTGACCTATTAGAAGGGTGAACCTTCGCCCCAGTTTGAGGTCCTGAGAGCTCTGGAGCAGGTTTTCATCAAGTATCTCTGTACTTTGCTCCGTTCATCTTTCCCTTAATCCTGACTTGTCTCCCAGTCCCTGCCGCTGAAAAACATCCCCACAGCATGATGTGGCCACCACCATGCTTCACCATAGGCATGGTGCCAGGTTTCCTCCAGTCGTGACGCTTGGCATTCAGGCCAAAGAGTTCAATCTTGGTTCATCAGACCAGAGAATCTTGTTTATCATGGTCTGAGAGTCCTTTATGCGCCTTTTGTCAAACTCCAAGTGGGCTGTCATGTGCCTTTTACTGAGGAGTAGCTTCCATCTGGCCACTCTACCATAAAGGCCTGATTGGTGGAGTGCTTCAGAGATGGTTGACCTTTTGGAAGATTCTCCCATCTCCACAGAGGAACCTCTAGAGCTCTGTCAGAGTGACCATCGGGTTCTTGGTCACCTCCATGACCAAGGCCCTTCTCCCCCGACTGCTCAGTTTAACCGGGCAGCCAGCTCTAGGAAAAGCCTTGGTGGTTCCAAACTTCTTCCATTTAAGAATGATGGTGGCCACTGTTCTTGGGGACCTTCAATGCTGCAGAATTTTTTAAATGGTACCCTTCCCCGGATCTGTGCCTTGACACAATCCTGTCTCGGAGCTCTGCGGACAATTCCTTCGACCCCGTTGCTTGGTTTTTGCTCTGACATGCACTGTCAAAAGTGGGACCTTATATAGACAGGCCTTTCCAAATCATGTTCAATTAATTGAATTTACCACATGGACTCCAATGAAGTTGTAGAGACATCAAGGAGGATCAATGGAAACAGGATGCACCTGAGCTCAATTTCAAGGTTCATAGCAAAGAATCTGAATACTTATGTCAATAAGGAATGTTTTTGTATTTATCCATTTAAATTTTTTTTCCCAAAATGTGTTTTTGCTTCGTAATTATGGGGTATTGTGTCGATTGCTGAGGAAAATGTTTTATTTAAGCCATTTTAGAATAAGGCTGTAACGTAAAGTCAAGGGGTCTGAATACTTTCCGAAGGCACTGTATACAGGCAGTAACTAGAGAGGGGGAGAGTGGTAACTATGGTTATCATACGTATACAGGTAGTAACTAGAGAGGGGGAGAGTGGTAACTATGGTTATCATACGTATACAGGTAGTAACTAGACAGCGAGAGCGCAAAGAGCGAGAAAGAAAAAGACATAGCAATTAGGATTTGGCTAAAAATACTTGAATCAGATATAGAACCAATTTCTCACCAACCAAGAAYTCACAAAATGGGACAAGCACCCAAATTGAGAGACTGTATGCAGAATTCTGAAAAATTATCCTCCGTGTAAAACGTAAAACACCAAATAATGGATGCAGAGCAGAATTAGGATCATACCAGCTGACTATCAAAATCCAGAAAAGACCCGGTAAATTATACAACCACCTAAAAGGAAGAGATTCCCAAACCTTCCATAACAAAGCCATCACCTACAGAGAGATGAACCTGGAGAGGTCCCCTAAGCAAGCTGGTCCTGGGGCTCTGTTCACAAACACAAACAGACCCCACAGAGCCCCAGGACAGCAACACAATTAGACCCAACTAAATCATGAGAAAACAAAAAGATAATTACTTTACACAAAGGAAAGAATTAACCAAAAAAACTGAGCAAACTAGAATGCTATTTGGCCCTAAACAGAGAGTACACAGTGGCTAAATACCTGACCACTGTGACTGACCCAAACTTAAGAAAAGCTTTGACTATGTACAGACTCCATGAGCATAGACTTTCTATTGAGAAAGGCCGCAATAGCCTGTCTTCTCTTGAGAGCCAGGTCTGCCTATGTGCACACTGCCCACAAAATGAGGTGGAAACTGAGCTACACTTCCTAACCTCCTGCCAAATGTATGACCACATTAGAGACACATATTTCCCTCAGATTACACAGACCCACATTTTTTTATTTTACTAGGCCAGTCAGTTAAGAACAAATTCTTATTTACAATGACGGCCTACTCCGGCCAAACCCTCCCCTTACCGGGACGACGCTGAGCCGCCCTATGGCACTCCCGATCACGGCAGGTTGTGATACAGCCCGGGATCGAACCAGGATCTGTAGTGACGCCTCTAGCACTGAGATGCAGTGCCTTAAACCGCTGCGCCACTCGGGAGCCTATGATTTGAATGATTCTAAAACAAATCCAATTTTGATAAACTCCCATATCCATTGGGTGAAATACCACAGTGTGCCATCACAGCAGCAAGATTTGTGACTTGTTGCCACAAGAAAAGGGCAACCAGTGAAGAACAAACACCATTGTAAATACAACACATATTTTTGTTGATTTATTTTCCCTTTTGTACTTTCACATGGTTACACCACTGTATATAGACATGACATTTGAAATCTCTCTATTCCTTTGGAACTTTTGTGAGTGTAATGTTTACTGTTTCACTTTGATTTATTATCTATTTCACCTGCTTTGGCAATGTAAACATGTTTCCCATATCAATAAAGACCTTTGAATTGAATTGAGAGCGCACTCGACAGGGAGACAGATCAGAACATTTACCTTATCATACATAGACAGACAAAGAGACAGACCAAGAGAGAGAGACAGACACATGGTTATCATACGTACAGTGCCTTCAGAAAGTATTCATACCCCTTGACTTATTCAAAATTTTGTTGTGTGACAGCCTGAATTCAAAATGGATTAAATATGTCTCTCTACAGCACTTCACCAATCTGGGCTTTATGGAAGAGTGGCCAGACGGAAGCCACTCTTGAGAAAAAGGCACGACAGCAGGCATGGAGTTTGCAAAAAGGCACGTGAAAGACAGATCATAAAAGGCAAAATATTCTGTGGTCTGATGAAACAAAAATGTAACTATTTGGCCTGAATGCAAAGCACTATGTCTGGAGAAAACCAGGCACAGCACATCACCCATCTAACACCATCCCTACCGTGAAGCATGGTGGTGGCAGCATCATGCTATGGGGATGCTTTTCAGCTTCAGGGAAACTGGTAAGGATAGAGGGAACAATGAATGGAGCCCAAATACAGGTTAATTCTTGATGAGAACCTGCTTCAGAGTGCAAACGACTTTAGACTGGGGCAAAGATTTACATTCCAACAGGGCAATGACCCCAAGCATACAGCCAAAGAAACACTGGAATGGCTTCAGAACAAGAATGTGAAAGTCCTTGAGAGGCCCAGCCAAAGCCCAGACGTGAATCCCATTGAAAATCTGTGGAAAGACTTGAAGATTGCCATTCACCGCCACTCCCTCGTCTAATTTAACAGAGCTTGAGAAAATCTGCAAGGAATGGGAGAAAATCCCCAAATCCAGATGTGTAAAGCGGATAAGACCAACCCAAGACGACTCAAAGATGTAATCACCGCCAAAAGTGCTTCTACAAAGTAGTGACTCAGGGATGTGAATACTTATGTAAAGTAGATAAATTGCCAAAAATTGTCTAAAAACAGGTTCACTTTGTTATTATGGGTTAATGTGTGTATAATTTTTTTAAATATATTTTAATCAATTTTGAATTCAGGCTGTAACACAATGTGAAATAAACCAAGAGGTATGAATACTCTGACAGCACTGGTCGTAAATAGAYGGAGAGCACCGTCACTTAGTAAATGTAATTTTTACTTCATTGTTAGATTCCACTTGACTTGCATTGTTAAATTACAAGCAGTTTTCCCAAAACCAAATGACTGTTTCTATACTATAGGACATGTTACAGGGACTCACTCCTGTTACATGAAAACACACGTTTTTAACATTGCACTTTAGTAGCAAACCTTCATAAAAACCATTGACCAGCCCTGGTCTGGTGTCCCAATGAGGGGTCAGTTGTAATCCCGTAGTCTAACCTGCCTGTGTCTACCATGTCACGTGCTGCCCTGCCTCCTGTAATCCAGCTAATCTCAGCCTTCATCTGTACCAGATGAATGAGCGGTAGACCACAACTTCACACTGACACATGCAACAGTCGGTCCAACTAGGAGGCAGGGTAGGAAGCAGAGCAGGGGTTTCAGCACTGCTACACCAACACTCCCTAGGAAGTTGCTTGGAAAGTTACTTGGCATGGATTGTCAAGGGCAAGGTCTTCCAACGAGGAAGAAACATAGCTAGCCAGTCCCCAGTACTCAGAAGATTACACTCCATTGCGGGATAAGTATTACACTCCATTGCGGGATAAGTATTACACTCCATTGCGGGATAAGTATTACACTCCATTGCGGGATAAGTATTAGAAAAACCCCAAACTCATTGCGGGATAAGTATTACACTCCATTGGCGGGATAAGTATTACACTCCATTGCGGGATAAGTATTACACTCCATTGCGGGATAAGTATACAACTCATTGCGGGATAAGTATTACACTCCATTGCGGGATAAGTATTTACACTCCATTGCGGGATAAGTTTACATCTTTGCGGGATAAGTATTACACTCCATTGCGGGATAAGTATTACACTCCATTGCGGGATAAGTATTACACTCCATTGGAGGGATAAGTATTACACTCATTGAGGGATAAGTATTACACTCCATTGCAGGATAAGTTAATTTAACACTCCATTGGTATTGCCCGGGATAAGTTATTACACTCATTGCGGATAAGTATTACACTCCATTGCGGGATAAGTATTACACTCCATTGCGGGATAAGTATTACACTCCATTGCGGGATAAGTATTACACTCCATTGTGGGATAAGCAAACAAACCTGGGGTGCCCGGGGGTGGACCATGGGAGGGATAGAACGTTGTGGCAGGGGGTAGAAGACAGAGGATAAAGGGTTAGGGGGTAGTAAAGATTAACATACCTGGGGTGACTGGGTTCTTCCTTGATGTGGGGGAACACCAGAGTAGCCTGGGCTTGAACCTGCAAACACAATAATAAACCCTTTAATATACTGAGTCTTCATTGCATCTCGATATAACAGAGATCAGTAGATGCATAATATCTGAACGTCCATGTTTGTAGCTATAATTGTGTGCTTTTAGGGGAGGGTGATGTGAAGAGTGAGCACGGCCTTTAAATGCTTGAGAGGAGTGGTGGATGAAGCATGCCATTTCAACAGGGGAGTGCGTCAGGACCTGATGAACCCAGTGCGTCAGGTTACGTGGTTAGGAGTGAGGATTCAGGTGAAGGGGGTTGGAGTAAGGTTAGTGGTAGTGTTGTCACGATACCARAACTTTGACTTGGATACCAATACCAGGTTTAGTATCACGATACTGAACACCAAAACAATTCCACAGCAAAATATATATATATATTTCACAATACAGGCTAATGTACACTCAATAGGAGTGTGTGCATGCATTGAGTTATTGAGCTTGTTTTGGCTGATTTCATGGAGGTACAGATGACAATCAGTTTCCCTTCCATTTGGGAAATTCTGTACTGATCAACATTTGCATAGAAGAAATCTCTTATTTTATAAAGTGCGTGCACGCGCTCTCTTTAAGACCCAAGACGTCATTCACACACAGTCAGATCGAGGCTYGAGCAAAGATGATCTTGACTGGGGGGAGACAAAGAGAATGGATAGAGTTGTGTGACAATCAGAAATATCTTTCGTTATGGTTTGCATATCACAAACAAGGTACTAGGGTAGTGAACTGACCCTAGCTTCAGCWSTAAGCTAGCAAGGAAAGTTAGCCTACAAAGCTGGAAGCTACCGGTATCTTCTTGCATTCTAAAGTGTTCTAGCCTGTAACGGACATTGTTYTGCGAACAGTAATTCGAAATTTCAACTTTGACATGCCGTGTTGCATTATTGAAGCGTGTTAACTTCTATGCAGCATGAGTAGCGGACTCCCAGTGAGTTCAGTGGTTCCTAAGGACAGACTAGAGTCAGTATGAAGGGGGAGCTAACATGATACAGTCCAGACTCCCAGTAGTTCCTCAGGACAGACTAGAGTCAGTATGAGAGGGGAGCTAACATGATGCAATCCAGACTCCCAGTGAGTTCAGTGGTTCCTCAGGACAGACTACAGCTGGCAGTGGGTATGTGGAGCAGACACGGTGCCATCGGCTGTGCTGATCGACAGAATTGATTCTCTCTCAACTCGGTAGAAGACGCCAGACACATTTGACAGAAGTAGCGAAAGTAACACATTCTAGCAAACCATTTTCATGTTCTAGTACAAAAAAAAAGAAAAAAAAAAGTTTTGGTATACAGAGGAACAATAGGGGGAGTGGTCAGGGTCGTCAATGCAACTAGCTACGTCGGCAGCGTGAGCAGAACGCCGCTTCCTGTGTGTCGTACCTTGGCCGCTGCGTCGTTGTCGGCTAGTTTACTGTTAAGAGACACTAGAGACTCTGGAGGAGACGATCTCCTCACCTCGCCATCCTCTTCTACCACCTTCTGAAACACAGACAGAGACCGAGAGAGAGAGAGAGTTAGACCCTGAGACAGAGGTAGGCCTCTGAAGGCTATGACGCAGAACAATTACAGTGAGGTAAAAGTACCACAGAAAGAGGGAGTTAGCCAGAGGCTTCCACTCTTCCTCTAGACATCAGTAACCAGGATTTTTTTTAATACATTTATTGCACACACAAATCACACAGGTGTCACACACTCTTGCAAGTTCAAACTGCACTGAAACAAACATAAGGACATACACCTTTAGGATATAGAGGCCTGTAGGATATAGAGGCCTGTAGGATATAGCACGGAACAATTAGAGTAAAGTATTTCACCACAGGAGAGACCGATCATCCATAGACACCGGGAAATCAAATTCTTACAGAAATAAAAACCACCTATTTGATAAAAACTCTGAATAAACAAATTGCTATTTGGCCTCAAAAGACTATTCAAATTGGAAGAATCTCTACTCTGTCAGATACAAAACAGAGACAGATCCTGACCAAAAACAGGCTCATCGTCCACCAAAATTGGCTACAGAGAAAAGGGAAACACAAAAAGACATGGCTACCCAAAGAGGAGCGTCTATGTGGTCACTGCACTTTTTAACTTTTTACCTTTTTACCAAATACCATAAAATGTGGAAAACGTCAAGGGGTCTGAATACTTCCCGAATGCACCGTAGCAACATTGTCTAGGAAAAGGGGCCAATTCAACAGCGCACTGATGCGTTTCAGAACCGCGGACAGCGACCACGATCCAACACAGGAGAATTTGTATTTGTTTTTGCACCATTGTTCTTACATAATATAACCATATACAATTTCAGTTGCACGTTTTAAAGAGTGATGGACTGTGCCATCCCCACGCCTACACAACGCATCAGTCCACTCAGACAGGTGTCTTGTACACCATGATTAGCTGTTTGTTTTTTTGCTACTGCTCAATAATATAAAACCTCGGTTGACCAACAGCCTATGGACCAAACAACGGACCAGTGGACTAAATGTGGTCAGCCCTGAGTCCACGACTATGGATGAAATAAATGAACAGTCATTCGTTTTTTTGTTATTTTTGGAACAAACAGCTGACCGAAGAAGACCGGATGGCCAGGCATTCGTGGGTTGAGTCAGTTTCCGCGGTAACAAGGACTCTTTAAAACGACTATTCTAAATGACTGTAGTAAGCACGAGTAGGTGGAAGGGATGATGACATGCTTTACAGTAAGCACACCACACACACACCACACACACACACCACACCACAGCGCACACACACACCACACCACAGCGCACACACACACACCACACCACAGCGCACACACACACGAAACCAGGGGATATTGGATTGGGAGTACAGAATTATTTCTATAACGGATGTAGAAACTAAAGGAATGATTCCTGTCTGGAGGAATCTCATCTGGTGAAGAATGTATCATGTGATGCTGCTCGCTAGTGACGACACACACACACACGTCATCAGGCTACAGGAAGCAGCGCAGTGAAGGAGAGGAAGTGACCCGGGGGAGGACGAAGGGAGCTGTGTGTGCGCGTGTGTGACAGGGGTGGACGACCCTGAATTTCTGCACTCCTACCCCTGGGCGCCGGAGACGGTTAGAAATGAGGATGCCAGTACGCCGAGTGTGCTTTCGTGTCATCCAACGTATTTGTAATAATGGCACCAGGTCATACCCTCACAGTGCGGCACAAACTATTTGTTATAGCTTACACATTATGTACGGGCCGACCCTCATGTCCTGGAATGGAATGCAGACTGCGTACGTGAAATGGGTGATGTAGGCTATTAGCCCAAACAACACTAACAGCAAATGTGAAGTTGTATCACAGACAGCGTCACTGCGTTTTGGTACAAAACCCTCAAGGGGGGGCCCCCCCCGGAGGTTCCTACCGGCCAGAGAAGACAGGGTTCTATTCTGAGGGCTCCCCCCGGAGGTTCCTACCGGCCAGAGAAGACAGGGTTCTATTCTGAGGGCTCCCCCCTGAGGTTCCTACCGGCCAGAGAAGACAGGGTTCTATTCTGAGGGCTTCCCCCCTGAGGTTCCTACCGGCCAGAGAAGACAGGGTTCTATTCTGGGGGCCCCTGAGGTTCCTAACGGCCAGAGAAGACAGGGTTCTATTCTGGGGGCCCCCTGAGGTTCCTACCGGCCAGAGAAGACAGGGTGTGTGCAACTAGCTCGCTAAAGATAATTAGCTACTTTAGCCTCTACTTCCAGCTTTACTCACATTTCTTCCACTATCCAAGTGATGAACCAGATTTAGAAGCACACTACATGACTAAAAGTATGTGGACACCTGCTCGTTGAACATCTCATTCCAAATTCATAGTCATTAATATGGAGTTGGTCCCCCCCTTTGCTGCTATAACAGCCTCCACTCTTCTGGGGAGGCTTTCCACTAGATGTTGGAACATTGCTATGGGGACTTGTTTCCATTCAGCTACAAGAGAATTAGTGAGGTCGGACACTGATGTTGGGCGATTAGGCCTGGCTCAGCGTTCCAATGCATCCCAAAGGAGTTCGATGAGGTTGAAGTCAGGGCTCTGTACAGGCTAGTGAATTTCTTCCACTCCGATTTTGACAAACCATTTCTGCATGGACCTAGCTTTGTGCACGGGGGCATTGTCATGCTTTCCCCAAACTGTTGCCACAAAGTTGGAAGTACAGAAACATCTAGAATGTCATTGTATGCTGTAGCGTTAAGATTTCCCTTCACTGGAATTAAGGGTCCTAGCCCAAACCATGAAAAATAGCCCCAGACCATTATTAATCCACCACCAAACTTTACAGTTGGCACTATGCATAGGGACAGGTCGCGTTATCCTGGTATCCGCCAAACCCAGATTCGTCCGTCGGACTGCCAGATGGTTAAACGTGATTCATCACATATCTTAGGCTCGTGTACGGCTGCTCAGCCATGAAAACCCATTTCATGAAGCTCCCAACAAACAGTTATTGTGCTGACGTTGCTTCCAGAGGCAGTTTGGAACTCAGTAGTGAGTGTTGCAACCGAGGACAGACAATTYTTACTCGCTACGCGCTTCAGCCCCGTTCTGTCAGGTTGTGTGGCCTACCATTTCGCGGCTGAGCCAATGTTGCTCCTAGATGTTTCCACTTGGCAATAACAGCACTTACAGTTGRCCGGGGCAGCTCTATAAGGACAGAAATTAGACAAACTGACTTGTTAGAACGGTAGCATCCTATGACGGTGCCACGTTGAAAGTCACTGAGCTCTTCATTAAGGCCATTCTACAGCCAATGTTCGTCTATGGAGATTGCATGGCTGTGTGCTCAATTTTACACGCCCGTCAGCAAAGTGTGGCCAAAATAGTCAAACGCACTAATTTGAAGGGGYGTCCACAAACATTTGTATATACAGCACAAGTCAAAAAGTTTAGACACCTACTCATTCATTTATTTTTACCATTTTCTACATTGTAGTAAAATAGTGAAGACATCAAAACTATGAAATAACACATTTGGAATCAAGTAATAACAACAACAAAAAAAGTGTTAAACAAATCAAAATACATTTCATATTTGAGATTCTTTGAAGTAGCCACCCTTTGCCTTGATGACAGCTTTGCACACTCTTGGCATTCTCTCAACCAGCTTCATGAGGTAGTCACCTGRAATGCATTTCAATTAACAAGTGTGCAATATTTCAAGTTAATTTGTGGAATTTTTCTATTTAAGCCAACCAGTTGTGTTGTGACAAGGTAGGGGTGGTATAAAGAAGATAGCACTATTTAGTAAAAAACAAAGTCCATATTATGGCAAGAACAGCTCAAATAAGCAAAGAGAAACAATAGTCCATCATTACTTTAAGACATGAAGGTCAGCCAATAAAAATAAGACACTTGATTGGGCCAAGAAACACAAGCAATGGACATTAGACCGGTGAAAATCTGTCATTTGGTCTGATGAGTCCAAATGTAAGATTTTTGGTTCCAACCGCCGTGTCTTTGTGGGAGACAGAGTAGGTGAATGGATGATCTCCACATGTGTGGTTCCCACCGTGAAGCATGGAGGTGATGTGATGGTGCTTTGCTGGTGACACTGTCAGTGATGTTTTTTAAATTCAAGGCACACTTAACCAGCATGGCTACAACAGCATTCTGCAGCAATACACCATCCAATCTGGTTTAYGCTTAGTGGGACTATAATTTGTTTTTCAACAGGACAATGACCCAACACACCTCCAGGGTGTGTAAGGACTATTTGACCAAGAAGGAGAGTGATGGAGTGCTGCATCAGATGACCTGGCCTCCACAATCACCTGACCTCAACCCAATTGAGATGGTTTGGGATGAGTTGGATTGCGGAGTGAAGGAAAAGCAGCCAACAAGATCTCAGCAAGTGGTTAGTCCTTCAAGACTGTTGGAAAAGCATTCCAGGTGAAGCTGGTTGAGAGAATTAGTGTGCACAGCTGTCATCAAGGCAAAGGGTGACTACTTTGAAGAATATAATATATAAAAATATATTTTGATTTGTTTAACACTTTTTTGGTTACTACATGATTCCAAATGTGTTATTTCATAGTTTGTCTAACCTATTATTCTACTATGTAGAAAATGGTAAAAAGAAAAGAAAAACCCTTGAATGAGTAGGTGTGTCCAAACTTTTGACTGACTAACACACACGATTAAAAAAATTATGGAATGGAGATTGGGATAAAAGGAAACGCAGTGGAGCTAAGCACAGGCAAAATCCCAGAGGGAAAATGGCTTCAGTCTACTTTCTGAAAGACAGAGGAATTCACCTTTCAGCAGGACAATAACCTCAAACACAAGGCCATGATCAACAACCAACTTCAGAGTTTGAATAATATGCCAATATTGTACAATGCAGATGTGCAAAGCTCTTAGAGAGTTACCCAGAAAGACTCACAGAATAAGTCAAGGGGTATGAATAGTTTGTGAAGGCACTAATTGAGTGGTAAGAGAAGAGGATTATTTTAATGCCATTTCTGGTCTTTCCCCCATCTTTGAATCGAGAGAGCGATGACACTGCTTTTATACGGTGCATTCCRAAAGTATTAAGACCCGTTTCCTTTTGCCATGTTTTGTTACGTTCCTTATTATATAAATGTGATATTTCGGTTTTTACACATTTGCAAAAAACTTCTACAAATCTCTTCTTGCTATGTCATTATGGGTTATTGTGTGGAGATTGAAGAGTGGGAATCCATTTTAGAATAAGGCTGTAGCGTAACAAAAATTTGAAAAAAGTCTAGGGGTCTGAACACACTACAGTTTCTGTGTCTGTGAGTGTATAGCACTGTCTGTGTGTAAAGCCTGGGCATGTCTGGGCCTCACTCCATTTACATCTTACCATTAAAAATCACAGTTCCAACAGGGCCTGGGCACAGAGGAGCCTTTCACACAGACATCCCTGCAGTACATATGTACACACAGCCTCCTGGTTGCTCCAGGAGACCAGACATTGGGCAGTTAAATATTTTCATTGGTGAACTCAATTTATTACTTACTAGTAATGATTCTGGTATGCATCCCAAATTGCACCCTATTCTCTATAAGGTGCCAAATTGAGGGGGGGGGGGGGTCCTGGTCTCATGCTAATAACCTATTTTCCATGTTCTCCTAGTTAAACTCTTTCCTTTGTTGTTGGAACCAGCGCCGTCTATCGAGGTCAGGTAGTGAGACAAGGGAACAGCAGTCTGTGTGTTCAGTCTGTTGCCTGACTGCTTGGCTGGAGTGCGTATGTAAGCTAGCTGCAGTTACAATAAGCTCCTTCCCCTGACCGTGCCCCTGACAGAAAAACAGGGCAGGAGCACTGCTCGGTGTAGAGGTGACGTTTCCCTAGTAACTCTTAAAAGATTATTTCCATAGATGGGATGGTTTGAAATAATGTAGTGACTCTCGTCCAGAGTTATGAACAGATTGTTTTTACGGAAGTGGGGAAAGAAAGTGTTTGAGATAAATAAAATAAAAACTGGCAGAGAGCAAGAGGGAGGCAGGCCTCGAGGGATGGAGGGAGAGAAAGAGAGACCAAGGGGGAGTGGGGGGGGGGAGAGAGAGAGAGCGAGAGAGGACACTGAGGGAGGCCCGCCCTAGCGTGTGATTGGCTGAATAGGTGGGTTGTTCCAGGCTGAGTGTTCCGTTCAGTGCAAGTTATGTGAGGTCAAAGTTAGTCTCACGCAGGAGGAGAGGAGTGGAGCCGCGGGGGAGGAGAGGGGTGCCGCGGGGGAGGAGGGGATTTCATAACATGCTGCTGCATGAGGGTTTTGCATGTCTGAGCAGTATGTAGAGAAATATACATAAAAATATATAATAATAAAAATAAAAAAAAGAGAAAGGGGAGAGGCTGACCGAGACAACAGCAGGAACCAGCTGTCCTAGACTGACCCACCCCCTCTCCTCCCTTCACCCTGTAGCAGCTCAGCCTTTCCCCTGGGCGGCTAGAATTAAGCAATAAGGCACGAGGGGGTGGGGTATATGGCCAATATACCACTGCTAAGGGCTGTTCTTATGTACAACGCAACGCAGAGTACCTGGATACAGTCTTTAGCAGCGGCATATTGGCCATATACCAAAAACCCGAGGTGCCTTATTGCTATTATAAACTGGTTCCCAACGTAATTACAGCAGTAAAAAATGTTTTGTCATACCCGTGGTGTACGGTCTGATATACCCCGGCTGTCAGCCAATCAGCATTCAGGGCTCGAACCACGCAGTTTATAATATACTCCTAGCCTTAGCTGTCTGTCTAGATAAATACTCTAGGCTCGCTTTCCCTGCTCTCCTCCCAGACAGATCCTTATCGGATCGTTGCAACACTTATTTTGTTACCCTCTTCTAAATTGGGCCCATGGGGACATTGACTGTTTAAAAACACTTGTGGTGGAGGGGAGGGGGCTCTAGACACACTGTCTGGGAAGATCCATTCTAGAACCTTGCAGAACGTATGAATATAAGAGTAGAATCATTAGAACAATATAGGAGATAGTTAAGCAAGTTAGTGAACATGAGCAGTTCTGGAGACGTGTTTGAGGATAGCGAGAGAACGAGCGAGGAGAGAGAGAGAGAGAGAGCGAGGAGAGAGAGAGAGCGAGGAGAGAGAAGAGAGCGAGGAGAGAGAGAGGAGCGAGGACGGCACCGAGAGAGAGAGCGAGGAGAGGAAGAGCGCGAGCGAGAGAGCGAGGAGAGAGAGAGGCGCGAGCGAGAGAGCGAGGAGAGAGAGAGCGCGAGCGATAGAGAGCGAGGAGAGAGAGAGAGACGCGAGCGAGAGAGCGAGAAGAGAGAGAGAACGAGCAAGAGAGCGAGGAGAGAGAGAGAACGAGCGAGAGAGCGAGGAGAGAGAAGAGAACGAGGAGAGAAGAGAACGAGGAGAGAGAACGAGAGAGAGAGAAAGAGAACGAGGAGATGAGAACGAGAGGAGAGAGAGAGAACGAGAGAGAGAGAGAGAACGAGAGAGGAGAACGGAGAGAGAGAAACGAGAGAGAGAACGAGGAGAGAAGAGAACGAGAGAGAGAGAAGAACGAAGGAGAGAAACGAGAGGAAGAGAGAACGAGAGAAGAGCGAGGAGAGAGAACGAGAGAGAGGAGCGAGGAGAGAAACGAGAGAGAGAGAGAGCGAGGAGACGAGAACGAGAGAGAGAGAGAGCGAGGAGAGAGAACGAGAGAGAGAGCGAGAGAGAACGAGAGAGAGAGCGAGGAGAGAGAACGAGGGAGAGAGCGAGGAGAGAGAACGAGAGAGGAGAGCGAGGAGAGAGAACAGAGAGAGAGAGCGAGGAGAGAGAACGAGGAGAGAGAGAGAGCGAGGAGAGAGAACGAGGAGGAGAGAGCGAGGAGAGAGAACGAGAGAGAGAGAGAGAGAGCGAGGAGAGAAACGAGAGAGAGAGCGAGGAGAGAGAACGAGAGAGAGAAGAGCGAGGAGAGAGAACGAGAGAGAGAGAACGAGGAGAGAGAACGAGAGAGAGAGCGAGGAAGAGGAGAACGAGGAGAGAGCGAAGAGAGAGAGAAACGAGGAGAGAGCGAGGAGAGAGAACGAGGAGAGGAGAGCGAGGAGAGAGAACAGAGAGAGAGCGAGAAAAAACGACGAGAGAGGGAGCGAGGAGAGAGAACGAGAGAGAGAGCAGAGGAGAGAGAACGAGAGAGAGAGAGCGAGGAGAGAGAACGAGGAGAGAGACGAGGAGAGAGAGAGACGGAGAGAGAGCGAGGAAGAGACGAGAGAGAGAGCGAGGAGAGAGAACGAGGAGAGAGAGCGAGGAGAGAAAAACGAGAGAGAGAGAGCGAGGAGAGAGAACAGAGAGAGAGCGAGGAGAGAGAACGAGAGAGAGGAGGAGAGAGAACGAGAGAGAGAGCGAGGAGAGAGAAGAAGAGACGGAGACCGAGGCGAGAGAGAACGAGAGAGAGCGAGGAGAGAAACGAGAGAGAGCGAGGAGAGAGACGAGAGAGAGAGCAGAGGAGAGGAAGAGAGAGAGAGCGAGGAGAGAGAACGAGAGAGAAAGGGGAAGCGAGGAAAGGGGGAGGAGAGAGAACGAGAGAGGAGCGAGAGAAAGAACGAGAGAGAGAGCGAGGAGAGAGAACGAGAGAGAGAGCGAGGAGAGAAGAAGAGAGAGAGCGGAGAGAGAACGAGAGAGAGCGAGGAGAGAGACACGAGAGAGAGCGCGGAGAGAGAACGAGAGAGAGCGAGGAGAGAGAACGAGAGAGAGCGAGGAGAGAGGAGGAGAGAGAACGAGAGAGAGCGAGGAGAGAGAACGAGAAAGAATTTGAGGAGAGAGACTGGTCTGTGGTAATGTAAGTCACTGGTCTGTAAATAGAGGAAGACAGGAAAGCAGCTGTCTGCACCGCAGCTGCCGTCTAGGCTCTACCGACACACACACTCTGCTCTCAGAACAAAATTATATGTAAATGCTCCCAGCCTCACACACATTCCTAACAAGCACACAAGTGTCCTTTTATAATCTGAAAGCGTGTATATTAGGACACGGAGTCCCTCCAGACAGTCTAGCAGGTATTTCACAACCAGGCCAAGGAGTCACGCACCGAGAATCTCTGCCTTTAAATCAGAGAAGAGACAAAACCTAACACCATAGATGACGCCACCCTATCGGTCTGTGTGTGTGTGTGTGTCTCTCTCAGAGGGAAGTTCAAACACTCGTCATCCTCATTACCTCATTGTTTTAGACACCACACGCACACACTAACGAGCTGCCAGTTTAGTTATCGTCATCTTTTATAGTAGGGCCGGGACGATACCAGTATTGCAAAACACAGTACCGTGGCAAGAAAACAAAACGGGTTTAAGTTCTTTAGGAAAAAAAGCACTCATGTTAGAAAGAAACATTGTCATGCATGTATTTCTTTTCCAAAATATAAAAATATATAAAATATAGCACACATTTTTAAATACAGCAGGATTTTAAAGGATCAAATAGTTTGGTCTGCTTCGTGTTTTCATGCTGGTATCGTCACCGACCTATTTTAAAGCATAAGTCTTATCTCACCAACGTCTCTATTGACGTTATCAACGCTGTATCATTACCAGATCGTTGCTGTACAAGTTGTTGAGAAAACAATTACGTGACTATTCCATTGTTGAAATACACGTCAGGGTCACAATTTGATAACCTGGTTCTTCATCTTTGGTGTGAATAAATATGACAGGCCAAGTTCAAATTTCAGTTAAAAACTTGGTCAGTTACACCTCCCGAATAGAGCAGCGGTCCAAGGCACTGCATCGCAGTTGGCCCAGTGTCGTCTGGGTTAGGGGGGGCTTTACTTGGCTCATCGCGCTCTAGCGACTCCTTGTGGCGGGCCTGGCGCCTGCAGACTGACTTCGGTCATCAGGCTTCCGGGATAAGCAGGCGGGTGTTAAGAAGTGCGGATTGACGGGTCAAGTTTCGGAGGACGCATGACTCGACCATGGCCTCTCCAGTGCCCATTGGGGAGTTGCAGCAATGAGACAAGATAGCGATTGGATATTATGAAATCGGGGAGAAAAAAGGAGGTCAAATTACCAAAAATTACAAATAAATAAAAAAATTGGGTCAGTTTGAGTAAGTCAAAATTTGAGACCAAAAAATTATGTTGAAGGAGTTCACTCATTCCCCGGGTGTTGTGTGAACCAGGTTTAACTAACACCCTATTGACATTACAGGGAGGAGAGCAGAGGTTGGCTAGGCTACAAGGTAAAGGCAGGGCTCTACAGAGCCACCATTTTTGCTGTGTGACATGGAATTTAAATTGTACAAGCACCAGTGTCCCTAGAAATATGAAGGATTCTAGCTTTATGACCTCAAATGTTTGATTGTGAACCTACATTTTTAATATTAGGCACACAAGAGCTCCTTGTAAAAAAGGTCAGCGTAAAGCCCATGGTAAAGGGAGGAGAGGCTAGCTAGGCTACTAGGCACTGTGGCTACTAGTGTAACAGATTAACTTTCGTCCGTCCCCTCGCCCCGACTCGAACCAGGGACCCTCTGCACACAACTGACACCCATCGCGCCACAAAAGCCGCGGCCCTTGCAGAGCAAGGGGAACAACTACTTCAGGTCTCAGAGCGAGTGACGTCACTGATTGAAACGCTATTAGCGCGCATCACCGCTAACTAGCTAGCCATTTCATATCGGTTACACTAGGGATGCACATTATTTAAAATATATATATATCGATGAACATATCGGAAGATATTAGCCAAAAATGCCAACATCGGTATCGGCCAATGTCTAGTTTAACGCCGATGTGCAAAACCGTTGTCAAAGCTGACGTACCTACGTTATATAGGTATGCACATTTCGTAATGATGCCACGTAAAATTTTGCGCTACACGTGCAACACAGCATTCATAACCTTGCCCAGAATGTCTGCTGTGTGGATCGAGCAGTCATTTGAAAGAGTAAGAAAATTTCAGCGAGGTACTCAAAAGGCAAAATCAATTAAAGCCAAGATAATGGAATTCATTGCCCTTGACAAATCAACCGTTCTCTGTCGTGGGTGATGTTGGCTTTCGCTGACTGGTCGAGCACCGGTACACACTACCAAGTGCGCTATTTTTCAGATGTTGCCTTACCGGAGTAACACAGTAATAGCGTCACTGCTATTAGCTTCACGACATACATACTATGGAATGCCATTTGGGTCTTTGCTGGTCAAGAAAGATACAATAACACTGTCAAAGCTATACAAAAAAAGTCTGCAAACAAGCAAACACAGGTCACAAACGATGTGTTGACAAAACCACGTTGGTAATAATGCATAATTTGCTCGACCGCAACTTCTGGGGTAGCTACCTTTAGCTTTGTACCTAGCTAGCACCAATACAACCAGCCTGAAAACAATGACCAGTAGAATCTGCAGTCATTTAAATTATTCTTAGCAATGACTTATGAATCCTTGTGAGTAAGTTTAATCTAGGTTTCCACTTGTTCGCTTATTGAAAATGAACTGAGGATTATGAAAATAAATAGCTAGCAAGCAATTTAACCCTGTTGCCCAAAGCTAACGTTATAAGCAGCCAGCTAGCTTCATCTGACTAGTGAGGCTCRACCTGACCGGGTTGTGAAGCTAGCCACAATAAAGGATTAGGCACAATAGTGGAATTTGCAGTCTGCCTTCAAAATAAGTGCCATTGACAGTGATGCAAATGAATACAAATAGTAGAATGATGCCATACTTTTATTTTGAAGGCTAACCGCAAAGTCCACTATTATGGCTAATCCTTATTGTGGCTAGCATCACATACAGTTGAAGTCGGAAGTTTACATACACTTAGGTTGGAGTCATTAAAATTCGTTTTTCAACCACTCCACAAATGTCTTGCTTGGCCATAATGCTTGGCCATAATGACCATCGTTATGTTCGGAGGAAAAAGGGGGACGCTTGCAAGCCGAAGAACACCATCCCAACCGTGAAGCACGGGGGTGGCAGCATCATGACGTGTGGGTGCTTTCCTGCAGGAGGGACTGGTGCACTTCACAAAATAGATGGCATCATGAGGAAAAGAAAATGTGGATATATTGAAGCAACATCAAGACATCAGTCAGAAAGTTAAAGCTYGTTATCAAATGGGTCGTCCAAATGGACAATGACCCCAAGCATACGTCCAAAGTTGGGGCAAAATGGCTTAAGGACAACAAAGTCAAGTTATTGGAGTGGCCATTACAAAGCCCTGACCTCAATCCTATAGAAAATGTGTGGGCAGAACTGAAAAAGCAGCTACCGTCCCACCTGCCCATAAGAAGTTAAAATAAAGTGGTGATCATGACTGACCTAAAAAAACAGGGACTTTTTACTAGGATTAAAATGTCAGGAATTGTGAAAAACTGAGTTTAAATGTATTTGGCTAAGGTGTATGTAAACTTCCGACTTCAACTGTAGATGGGTCCGACCACCATTAATCAAATAAGAATTGTCTTATAAATCAGGGTTATTTTAGATGACACCTAGCTATATAGTCACTGAAACAGATTGTTTGCATCTATGAGCTAGCTTGCTTTTATTTTTAATTCATGACCAGCACTGTAGGTGCGCGAGACAACTTCACCAGCATCATAGCATACGTATCGATGAATCGTTGTGACATAAGAAATACGAGTGATAGTTATTACACATTGATTACACTATGTTAAATTATGTGAGGTGCAGTCATATTCAGGTCCGGATTGATCAACAAGTTTATTTGACACGTCTTTTTGACAAGCAAAGACCCAAACGGCATTCCATAGAAATCCTGGTTGGGAATGAAATGACTCAACAAATGAACAACGAAACAGCACAGCAAGTAAAAGAAATAGGTTGAGATTGTGTTTTACTGATAATGGGGACATGTATAAATGTCAACAAAATATCATTTTTGGTCAGTGTGGTGTGTATTTAACCTTTATTTAACTAGGCAAGTCAGTTAAGAACAATTCTTATTTACAATGACGGCCTACCCCGGACGACGCTGGGCCAATTGTGCGCCGCCCTATGGGACTCCCAATCACAGCCGGATGTGATACAGCCTGGATTCGAACCAGGGACTGTAGTGATGCCTCATGCAATTAGATGCAGTGCCTTAGACCGCTGCGTCCATGTGTGTGCGTTAAGCATTCTAGTGCAGTTATATAGTTAAAAGGCCACTAAAATTTTTAATATCAGTATCGTTTTTTGGCAAGGAAAATATTGGATATCGTATCGGCCAAAAATGTCATATCGGAGCATCACTAGTGGCTACACTAGGCACAATGGACCAATGAAGAGACCAGACCGAGGTTGTGTTCAGTAGAACTCATTGCAGCAAAACACTGAAGCAAAAACACCAAAATTAGCATGTATTGGATAAGTTCAGGTGGCTACCTACTCCAATTGTCCCCCATTTGGTACCTACTGAATACAACCAAGGGCCTTGACTCCTGAACACTCCAATAGGGATATGGAAACAGCAGCCGTTGGGGAAAACACACTTCCAGTAGCCTCACAGGCGCACACAACCCCCGACCAGTGTGTTAGTTTAACCCTTAATCCCTGCCAGCCAGCCACTGTTTACACATTGTCAATGTTCACATTGTAACGCAGTCCAAGGGTTTCCAGACACACACACATACAAAGCTAAGCTCTCTCTCGCTTTCTGAAGGCATGTTCTTTCACTCCAAAGGAAGGTACACGACTAAGGGCCTTGACTCCTGAACACTCCAATAAGGATATGGAAACAGCAGGCGTTGGGGAAAATAAACTTCCAGAAGTTCTTTCTCGGTCCTCACCTTCTCAAAAACCCATTGGAGGAGGTCAGAGGTGAGGGGTTGAGGAGAGAGGACGCGAGAAGTATGCAATTGAGTAGGCTTGGGCGGTATACTGTAGTATTTGGAAAAAGCCAGGGGATTGTTTCTCAATACTGTCAAAACTATTTCTTAATTTAATTTTTTATAAATTTGAATCTATAGCTACTTTAAGTAAATACCTAGTCAACTTGTGCAATACGTTGAGAGAGAACACTGCGTTCATTTCATCGGTCACATTATGTAACTTACGGTAGTCCCCAGTTACGTGGTGTTTGTTTACAAGCTAACGACGACAAGAGACCGGAGCCTTGTGTCACGCACAGTAGTGCAGCATGCGCCAGGTGATCTAATTACAGCTTGCAATTCACAACTTCCCGATAGATATCTTATAACTATTAAGATAACCGTCTAAAAATGTTCCTTAACACTCGGCTGTTGTGCATTTGGTTTGCTAATGTATTAGCTAGTTAGCTATCTAGCTAAGTGGTTAGCTTCTTCCAAAATCAAGCATTTGCTTGGTTACAGCAGAATCCCCTCCTGGATCAAGAACCTTGCCAGCTAGTATTAGTTTTGTGCGTGCAGAAAACTGAGTAGGGTTTGAGTTACTAGTATACATACATTAGGTCAGAAACTGTACAAAACGTTCGCAATGCGGTCGTTAGCATTTAGGTTAGTGTTGTCTATCAGGATTCCTTAATACTTGTAAGCCTTTTTGGGCTTTGAATATTAGTACTTTTTAAATAGATACCCCAGTCAACTTGTGCACTAGGTAATAAAGCATATTGCGTTCATCATTTTGCCAGTCAGGTAATTTTTTTTATTATAAAGCTTACTGGTACTGGTTTCCCAAAACAGCGGTTAAATGTTATTGGTCAAATACACGTTTAGCAGATGTTGCGAAATACTTGTGTTCCTAGCTCCAACAGTGCAGTAATATCCAAGACAAATCTAAAAGTAAGGATGAGCAATGGTCAGAGTCTGGGAGAGGTACTTTTGTTCATTTACATTTAAATTTAAGTCATTTAGCAGACGCTCTTATCCAGAGCGACTTACAAAATGGTGATCACACCAGATACTAACTGGTTTTCTGATCTTTTTTTTTTTTAAAGGTATCTGTGACCAACAGATACATATCTGTATTCCCAGTCATGTGAAATCCATAGATTAGGGCCTAATAAAATGACTGATTTCTTTATGAACTGTAACTCAGTAAAATATTTGCAATTGTTGCATGTTACATTGATATTTTTTGTTCAGTATATATACTTTTTTATATTGGCCTACAAAAGGTCCACGGGTCACAAAATGTAATATATACGCATAATATATGCACAAACTGTTTCGGATGGGGAGCATGCTGTGGCCTTCAACCTAAATAGAAAGTCTGTCTGACCCTAGTGCAACTGTAATAAAGCGGGTCGGATCTGCTAGCTACTAGCCATCTAGCTAGGTTAGCCAGTGGGAGCGAATGGGTTGGTTCAATAAAACATTAAAGGTACTAGCTAGCTAGGATAAACTCCAGATTTTGCAATATAGATTGCCGCTAATAGAACATTCGTAACGCTGGTGTTTATTTGAAACCATACACTTTTTAACTTACATAACTTTATAGTAATAGTAGAACATGGTAGCAGCCAGTAGCTAGTTATCCAGCTACCGCTATGTATTGGGGTGTAATCATTACGCCGATTCTGTTGCAAAA
The DNA here is from genome assembly GCF_002910315.2 of Salvelinus sp. IW2-2015. NCBI lineage: Eukaryota > Metazoa > Chordata > Actinopteri > Salmoniformes > Salmonidae > Salvelinus > Salvelinus sp. IW2-2015. The sequence continues at coordinate 37,972,996 of NC_036871.1, forward strand.
GTTTAGTCTATTAACAAAACGTTTTGTGAATGCAAACGAGAGTTTAGGTCCCTCTCTGTTTCGTTCCATTTTCTCGGTTTGGTTCTTAAACAGTAAACTGTTTCCGTAATGAATACACCCCTGGCTAACAGCTAACCTTAGCTAACTAGTCAGCCGGCTAGCTAACGTTGAGTGAGTAAATCCTCTGTCGCTTGCTACTGTACATTTACAATACGCAAGCCTTTAATCAGGTTACAACGAAACATCCAGCAGTGATTATGGTGTATTTCTGTTGCCGTTAAATCAAGTTTGTATTAGGCTACACTACCTGATTATTTGTGAACACGTCTGAACGTCAAATTGTTCATGTTGTGGACTCCCCTACAAATTAGTGGATTTGGCTATTTCAGCCACACGGGTGTATCATTTTTTTTTTTTTGCACACAGCCATGCAATCTCCATAGACAAACACTGGCAATCGAATGGCCTTACAGAAGAGCTCACTGACTTTCAACGTGGCACCGTCATAGGATGCTACCGCTCAAACAAGTCAGTTTGTCTAATTTCTATCCTTATAGAGCTGCCCCGGTCAACTGTAAGTGCTGTTATTGTGAAGTGGAATTGTCTAGGAGCAACAACATCTCAGCCACAAAGTGTTAGGCCACACAAGCTCACAGAATGACTGTCTCGGGAAGCAACATCAGGACAAGAACTGTTTGTCGGGAGCTTCATGAAATGGGTTTCCATGGCTGAGCAGCCGCACACAAGCCTAAGATCACCATGCGCAATGCCAAGCGTCGGCTGGAGCGGTGTAAATCTAGTCGCCATTGGACTCTGGAGCAGTGGAAATGCGTTCTCTGTAGTGATGAATCACGCTTCACCATCTGGCAGTCCGACAGACATACATCATTATACCCTGATGAAGACAGCTTGGCTGTCGAAACGTTGGATATAACATTTTTGCATCTGAGCTCCTAGAGCTCTCCTTTATTTTCAAGTTTTCTACTCCGCTAGCCAGCACCTCTCCTAAATAGGTGTGCGTTTCTTTTTCTTCTAGACAATCCGACAAACATATCTGGGTTTGGCGGATGCCAGGAGAACGCTACCTGCCTCAATGCATAGTGCCAACTGTAAAGTTTGGTGGAGGAAGAATAATGGTGTGGGGCTATTTTTCCATGGTTAGTTCCAGTGAAGGGAAATCTTAAGGCTACAGCATACAATGACATTCTAGATGATTCTGTGCTTCCAACTTTGTGGCAGGCCCTTTCCTGTTTCTGCATGACAATACCCCCGTGCACAAAGCGAGGTCCATACAGAAATGGTTTGTCGAGATCGGTGTGGAATAACTTGATTTGCCTGCACAGGTGGTGGACCAACTCCATATTCATGTCCATGATTTTGGAATGACATGCTCGACAAGCAGGTGTCCACATACTTTCGGCCGTGTATATGTGATGGGATGTATAGACATTATGGACAGCATCCTCTATGAGAATTCCTTAGTACTTGTTAGCATTGTGTTAGCATTCAGGTAAGTGCCGGTAGATTTTTTTTGGGGGGGGGGGGGGGGGGGTGTTACGTTTGGGGGGGAAAATGCACCCCTTCTGTGCACTAGCGGTAATAATGTATATCCCGGGATGGCACAGGCATGGAATGAAGGTATGGAAATCTGGATACAGCTCAACCCTACAATTCAGTCTCTCTCCCCCCTCTCGCTCCAACTTCCAGCAGGATGTGGAAACAGTGAGTCAGTCAGCGTGGTAGATCAGCAGGTGGCTAGGTTGTTTCCCAAAATGGCACCTTATTCCCTAAAGTGCACTACTTTTGACCAGGGCTCTGTGGAGCTCCCGGTCTAAAGTTGTGCACTGTATAGGGAATAGGGTGCCATTTGAGGCAGACCCAGTCTGGAGGATGAATGCTAGAAGCTAGGGTCCAGCCCTACAGTCTGTCCACTTCTCGCTCTCACACACGAGGGGAGGGTTAGATATTGGAAGGGAATCCCAGTGCAGGGAGACTTAACACTCCTATGTCCATTCTAGTAGGGGGATAACGTCACCCTCGAGCAGACAGTCACCTGCTTCCTCTACAACAGAACCTTTACAGGAATCTGCTCTGTGCCCTTTCAGAACGGCCCAGGTTCATGTTACAGCGGACCGTGAACGCGCGTGTACAACAACACACAGTGTAGTACAAATGTTGTAAAGTAGTCAACATTAAAATTCCACCAATCAGAAGACAGACAAAGGTAGAAAAACAAGTCCAACCAGGACAGTTAGAGAAAAAAATATACAGCACAGTCCACCCCCTCCAGGCAGAAGACAGAACAGTCCCCCCCCCAGGCAGAGAGGGGAAAAAATAACCTTCACCTGAAACTGTATCTGTCACACACACGAGGAGCTCTGATGAGTGAGACACACTGGGATGTGTCACTAACCTCCAGTTATTTGCAGCTCATTACACAGAGACAGTAGGGTCTCACACACCTTACGGTGTATCATGTGTCCTGCTGAAGGTATGTATTAGGCTGCTCTGCAGTGGAGATGTGTCTGTGAGTGAGTGGTCCTGTAAAAAATGCCTGTAAAAAATATTGGGCTGTGTTTATATGACTCCCTTAAAAAAAACAAGCCCATTTTTACCACATTCTTGCCTGTATACGTGTTTTACACCTCCTGTGTGCATGCCGGCTTGCCGGGGACGAGTGGCAGTAGTAGTTTGCAGATGTGGGTGGGCATCTATTTTAATAAATCCATTGAATATAACCCATTAAAAAATAATTCCGCCTCCCTGGTGGCGCAGTGGTCTAAGGCACTGCATCGCAGTGCTAGCTGTGCCACCAGACTCTGGGTTCGAGCCCAGGTTCTGTCGCAGCCGGCCGCGACCGGGAGGTCCATGGGGCGACTCATAATTGGCCTAGCGTCGTACGGGTTAGAGGGTTTGGCCGGTAGGGATATCCTTGTCTCATCGCGCACTAGCGACTCCTGTGGCGGGCCGGGCACAGTGCACGCTGACCAGGTCGCTAGGTGTACGGTGTTTCCTCCGACACATTGGTGTGGCTGGCTTCCGGGTTGGATGCATGCTGTGTTAAGAAGCAGTGCGGCTTGGTTGGGTTGTTTCGGGGGACGCATGGCTCTCGACCTTCGTCTCTCCCGAGCCCGTACAGGAGTTGTATCGATGAGACAAGACAGTAACTACTAACAATTGGATACCACGAAATATTGGAGAAAAAGGGGGTCAGAAAATTAAAAATTAAATATGATTTCCATTGGTCCGACAAACAAAGCGGCAGTCCTGTGGGCGAAAACAACTCGTTGATGAGAGAGGTAGAAGGAGAATGGCAAGAATCATGCAAGTTAACAGGCGGAACACAAACAGTCAAATAACGGCGCAGTACAACAGCGGTGTGCAGAATTCTCTCTCGGAACTCACAACTTGTCGGTCCTTGTCACGGACGGGCTATTGCAGAAAACGACCACACCGGGTTCCACTCCTATCAGCTAAGAAGCTGCTCCAGTGAGCACGCGATCACCAACACTGGACAATTGAGGAGTGGAAAAACATTGCCTGGTTCGACAAATCCCAGTTCCTGTTGAATCATGCTGATGGCAGAGTCAGGATTTGTCGTAAGCAGCACGAATGGTCCATGACCACATCCTGCCTGGTGTCAACGGTACAGGCTCGTGGTGGTAATGTAATGTTGTGGGGAATGGTTTCCTGGCACACGTTAGGTCCCTTGAATTGATTCATGTTTCCATGTCCCGGAGAATTCGGGCTGTTCTGGATGCAAAGGGAGGTCCGGCCTGGTACTTGATGGGTGTATCTAATAAACTGGCCACTTAGTATATTTTATAGTAAGAATATAACAGAATAAAATACAAAGAATATTTTCCCCCACAGAACTTGTCACAGGAACGTGTGGAACTGCAGTCAAATAAAAAGTTATTGAAACAGAGCCCAAGTCTATGATTTTTTGACACACAATGCATCTCTTTCCTACCCTCACTGCACTTTGATAGGGAGCAGGCGTAGTGTTACTTACATTGTGTATTTTCATCTTGATACTGATAGAAAATAATAGCAATCTTATTTTCAAAAGCATGCAAGTCTCATATTTCACAATCTCAGCGGGCTTTTGGAGTTGCCTTTACACGACCAAGAAAATAATAGAAGTCGACACTTGATTTAGGTTACATTATTGCATGCTAAATGTTTCTGAACAGATCTTGATGAGCAAATATAATAGATGAGCTATACCACCCCCCCTACACTTGTTTACCCAGCCAGAAACTAAATTAACCAAATAGCCTATTAAGTGAAACAAAACAAAAATCACATTGAGACAAGACAGTGAACTTACAGGCTTTTGGTTGAGAGTAGGCCTTTAAGTGAAGAGCAAAATAACCCACGTGTTAAACTACGTAACATGGCAACATGTTCTAATAAAAGAAACCAACTAGACACGACGATCATGAACATCGCTTTATCTTGGCCAGGTCACAGTTGTAAATGAGAACTTGTTCTCAACTAGCCTACCTGGTTAAATAAAAGGTGAAATAAAAATATATACATATATATTTAAAAATCAAATCACCTCAGCTGACATTTCCCAAGCCTAACCGTAGCCAATGCGTCGCCTGGTTCACCAACTATTTCTCAGATAGAGTTCAGTGTGTCAAATCGGATGGCTTGTTGTCCGGACCTCTGCAAACGGATATTCAGTGGGGGGGGGGGGTCTGATATAGATTGATTTATCAAGACCCCACACTTTTCTTAAGCAGACCGATGGCGCTGTCCAAATCAAAACGGTGCTGAAATGATCATCTCGTTGACCACACGCGGACATAGGCTATTGCTTCAAATGTATTACATACGAGTGGATGACCTTAGGAGTTTCAGTAAGCAACAATTTGATACATACCTTCAAATTGCACTAACTTACTTTATTCCAATATATTTCTTCATTTCAGTGATATTTATTCCCACAGTAATTCTTCAAATGGATCCATCCAGTGATTAAGAAAACAATGCATGCTTAGTGGTGGGCTATGTGAAGAGACAGAAGTGACATGTCACGCAAAGTCCACAGCTGGCAGGAAGATGGTTAACTGGCGCTGCCTAGCAACCATTAAGAGTTTAAGAGGGCAGCGCGTGCCAATGCCGCCTCAGCATCAAGGCTATGTTTCATACTAAGCTGTAGGCAAAACTTTACCGAAATGATTACCAGGTCATTATGCAGGGGGGGGGGGATTTAAAATTTTAAAGTATTGGCTTTGATAACAGCAATACCTTTCAGATAGAAAGAAAAGGTGGAGGAAAAAGTTGGTGGTATGGTCAAGTTCACGGAAAATCATCTTTGTATGAAAGAGATGAGTCTCAGACGAACACAGTGGACCAAGCCAAAGTGCGAGAGGGAGGGGAAGGAGGGAGGGAGGAATGTGGTTTGGGCGCTAGACTAGACACCAGACGGTATTTACGGCACACACACACAAATTGAAACATATGGGAGAGGCTGGGCCCCTCTCCCTCCCCCTCTTTCTGCCAGACAAACACAGCAGACAGGGAGTGCCAAATGACTGTACAGCAAGCAGTGTTCTCACACCTGCACAGCACACACACACTAGAAACACACAGACACTATAAAAACGCTTTGGAGTGCATAGTTTCTTGTTTAACCCATAACCTGCCAGGCTGCATTGAATTCAAAGCAGTCTACCTGGAAAACACCAGTTAAAGTCAGGGTCATCTAACTAGTCAACTCTCCCTTAGTGAGCCATCATTAAAACGACAAGGCAAAAAACTACGCCTACGTCCCAAACTAGTCCCTATATATAGTACATAATTTGTTTTCCCAGAGCCCTATAAAGTAGTGCGCTATATAGAAGAAAGGGTCCTATTTGTGACATACCCTAATAGTCCAGTTTGATCAAGAAGAGAGGTCCTGTCATGAGACATATCGATGAACCAGTCAAGAGAGGAGAAACCATCTAGAGCTTTGTTTTCAGCTGGAGTCAGCCATTTCTATGGGTCCTGCTGGCCATTTATATGGGTACTGCTGCCCTGCTCTGCTCTCTCCCACTGTCCTTTTTATTTTATATACAATGACAAAGAAAAAAAAACTTCTTTTTTTTTTACTCTGCTCTGTAGAATCCTGTTTGGTTCTGGTCTTCAGTGAAAAGCACTGGTGGTGATGGTAATGCAACTTGGGTATTCGCCCATGTATGGGCTTAGGCTGCCGGTTACTGTACACTCCAGTTCAGTGGTACGAATAAAGATCATGGGCCAGTTTCCCAGACACATCGTCAGCCTAGTCCTGGACTAAGAAGGCATTCAATTAAGATTCTCCATTTAAATTGTATTTTAAAACCATCAACAAATTGAATGACTTAAAAGGTCATTTAAATAGGGGAGGAGTGAACGTAATGAATCTAAACTGGCCCCCCTATCTTGCCCAGAGGTCTGAGGGAGGGAGGGAGAGTCCACTAGTCCAGGCAGTGCTCTTGCCTATTGTCTAGTGCTGGTTCTAGTGACCTCCAGCTGACCCGAAGGACAAATGATGCTCTTCCCGTGTGTGACACACACACACACACACACACACACACACACTGCAGTGACCCAGAGCGGGAGAGACCAGCTGGTCAGCAGTTAGCCTGTCCGCCACCGCTCTGATCTACTACACCATCTCGACTTACCCCCACATTAGTGGGTTGCCTGTGTTTCCATGTAGATGTCAGCGCTAGTGTTGTTGTGTTTCCATGTAGATGTCAGCGCTAGTGTTGTTGTGTTTCCATGTAGATGTCAGCGCTAGTGTTGCTGTGTTTCCATGTAGATGTCAGCGCTAGTGTTGCTGTGTTTCCATGTAGATGTCAGCGCTAGTCTTGCTGTGTTTCCATGTAGATGTCAGCGCTAGTGTTGTGTTTCCACCAGGAATGTGACACTAAAGGCTTGGGGAGAGCATAATCAACAACAGCACATGCTACATATGTGTGTTTGACCAATAAAATTAGACAGTTGCTTTGTGAGAAAGTGCTTAAGTTCAGTTAGCCCTTGTTATGTAAATTCACATTTATGTCATTTAGCAGACACTCTTATCCAAAGCGATTTACAGGAGCAATTAGGGTTACGTGCCATGCTCAAGAGCACAGACTGATTTTTCACCTAGTCAGCTCAGGGATTTCAAACCAGCGACCTTTCGCTTACTGGCCCAACACTCTTAACCGCTAAGCTACCTGCCATGCCAGCTGAAAAGTACCCAGGGCCTGAGTTCGGCACAAGGTCAGAGCAGAACCGCCAGAGCCATGGCCCAGTGAGACACGGGTGCTGGTCTGCATAGATGGAAACAGAAAAGTCTGAGTATTTTGGGTAAAATACAATAGGGTAAATCTCCAATGAAAATACGGGCAGCAGGAAGAATGTCACCTGTCCCCTATGTATCGTCTTACACACAGCAAGGGCTGGTTTCTCTAGACTCTACCAATGACAGTGTAACCACACTAGTAGTCTCACGCAAACATATCTGTTCAGAAACACAATAAGAAGTCATTCGTTACTTACTTTGTCGCTGGTTCGGTTGTAGTGGAACTTGTCCTTCATGTCCTCCAATAGCTGTTTGAGCTGCGGTTCCTCTGCCGTTCCCAGGTACTTCCTCCCCAGCTGCAGGTAGCACGGCCAYTTGGCCGAGTCAAAGCCCCAGTGRCAGGTCCTCTTGTCCGGSGACTTGTGWGAGTGCATCACAAACTTCTGYGGWGARAARAKCAGCTGGCAYTCCACRCACTGAAYACAGGGCGMCTCGGGCTKKGYGTAGAAYTGGGGWACRAACAGACCCTGGCATTTCCCYAGACACTGGTGCTCCACCTGGAAGCTGGCCTCCGTCTCCTTGAGGAGCTCCTGGCCGGGTAGCTTGGTGACGGGTTCGGAGGGGAGGACAGCCCCCGGGCGGAGGAGGGCGTTGCAGAGGCGTTGGGCGTCAGTTAAGGTGATGAGGCCGCAGGACGGAGCATTGAAGGGTAAAATACCCAGCACCTTGAGTATGTGGAGCTGTTCCCCGTCGCAGCGCGAGCAGTACACATAGAGCTCGTCGCACACCGAATTGATCTGCTGCAAGGAGAAGTGGCGGAGAACCGAGTTGAGCACCTGGGGGAGGCAGAGCCGCTTCTCCCCGCCGACGGCGAAGCACGAGATGGATTCTCCTTCGAGAAGGGAGTGGCTGAGTTCCGTGGAGCTGTCACTGGGCACCAGCAGGGGTATACCGCCCAGCACAGGAGGGGAGGGTAGAGGTGCCATGCCAGGGTAGGAACCAGGGCCGGGGGAGGAGGATGCTTCGTGGCCAGAGCGGGCTGAGAAGGCTGCTGGGCCCCCCAGAGAGCGCGCGCTGCTGAGAGTGAAGGCTGCCAGCGTGTGTTTCAGCCCAGGGCTCAGGTCTAAAGCTTTCGCTCCACATACCTGGAACTCCCCCCTACTGTCCATCTCTATTGATCTAGTCATGCCTGGGTCCACCTCCCGGTCCTGCTCTTCCTCAGCCTCCCTCTTTACCTTGGGGGTCCAGGGCAGGGGGGGCAGAGGGTCCAGGCTTCGGCGCTTCAGGTTCATCTCAGCCATCAGCCTCTTCTTAATGGGCACGTCTTCTATTCTCTCACAGTACAGCTGCTTCATGTTGCCCTTGAACGAGGTCAGGTCTTCGAATGGGGTTTTCAGACTCGTCTGAGTACTGGCCATGTCAGAGTTAGAGCTACGGATGAGTCTTTCCACTACCCCCTTCACTTGGATATATTAGTCCCCTGTTGAGTAGTCTATGTGGGTTTTGTTAGTATCTTTTCAAATGTTCCAGATCTTCTGGTGTTCAGAAAGGTACATGGTGGAGACTGCAGTGTTTCTGTTCAGATTGTTGCGTCTAAGTCTCTGTCTGCTTCCTGTAGGGGATGGGAAAGGTTCAGGCGTTAACACAAACCAAGAGAGGAAACGAGGGGGGACTATATCCCCCCCCCCCTCGTCAGTAAAACTCTAACTATATTAAAATGTATTCCATGTGTAAAAGGAATTGTTAAAGACTCCAGCCACGCAAGTCATACAGTCCGAGAGCCTATCTGGTAGCAGAGAGAACAATCTGCATTGACCCTTTTTTTTGCACTAACTCTAGACTCACCACATGCACTGCTGCTACTGTTTATTATCTATCCTGTTGCCTTGTCACTTTACCCCTACCTAGATGTACATATCTACCTCAATTACCTTGTACCCTGCACATCGACTGGGTAGTGTTACCCAGCCAAGTTTCTTTACTCATAGTGTATTTAATTAATAGGCGTTTTACTTTTCTATTATTTTTATCTCTGCATTGTTGAGAACGGGCCCGTAAGTAAGCGTCTCATTGTTAGACTACACCAGTTGTTTACAAAGCATGTGACGAATAACATTTTACTTGATAGAATTAGACTAATTACAACCGATTATGAAAGTAAAATGTTTGGGGGGGGGTGCAAAAAAAATTATGTATATATTTAAGGTGTATTTTCTGGGGGGGGCTATCCTGAGGGTTGAGTGGCTCAACGGACCCACTGGGGGCAAAAAGACAATTAGCATACCCATACCTCACCACCCAAACATCTCCCCATTCAGCCCTTTTCATTGAACCCCATGGGGCAATTCACATCCCACGTTTTCACCCAAAGGCAGTAAAATCACCATTCCATTTCCAACAGAAAGTGCTAGTTTTGTGAAGTTAAACCAACCAGGTAGCAAGACAACTAGTATATAGCTTGTCTCTCTGGCCCCTCTCTAGGTCACTAAATACTGTCACAAAAAGTTCACACCTGATGCATCCTAGTAACAATTTTCCCTGTTAAATTACTCAGCCATTTAAATACTTTTTTTTAATGAATACTCAGTTTTTGCCGTAGCCCTCATTTACTGGGTTTTTATGAGATTTAAACATGAGCTTGTTCAAGGTGTCAGACTAGAGGACTGTTGCTATCAACTGGACCACCGAGAATGCTTACCGATCCGTTAAGAATGCTTACCGAAAAACCTGGGGCGGGGCTTAGTGAAGGGTCAATTGCTACGTTACTGAAACGCAGTGTGACATTCAATGGATGTTGAACATGGTATTTTCCCTACACCGCAGAATCTAGCTGCATTTAAAGCGCATAACTCCGACTATAATAAACGGTGTATATCTAAAGGACCGTTGTATTAACAGTAAATACAGTTCACTGTGTTAACTACTGTAATCCAAAATTAGGAAAATATATCTACAGCATTTCAGTGGAAACCCTCAACATTCAGCGACAACATGACAAGCAGCCTCCCATTTAACTAGCTACAATCACATTGAGTGCTTGTGTGACCAGTATCATCCTTTTTTTTTTTTAAGTGACTGTCAAAGACAGACATATAGGGCAAAAATATATAAATACTGCATTTAGGCAGTCGAATGTCTTTAACTGCGCATATTCAGTAGCCGTGTGCGGACGACAGTACAGCATTCTACCAGCAGCACCACTGACTGACATCCATGCAGTAACTACAGTGTACAGATCTTTCCACCAAAGGAAGCAACTATCGGGGTACAAAACGCGGGGCTGCAGACCAGGTGGTCGTAGTTATTGTTAAAAATCCCATTCCCTAGTATGGCTCCGCGTCATAATTAAATGCAATAATACCGAATGCTTCACCAATGCAATGGAGGAGAACAGGTTCAAGGCGAGCTTCACCACCCTTGATTCACGCGTTGACTTCCAACCAAAACGGAAATGTTTCCACGCAACACAAGTAATATAGTTGTATAGTTGTTTTTTTAACAGGGTTGTTAATATTAATATTCAAAAGACGTCAATTTTCTCCTGAATATATAAAAAAAATCTAATAAAATGGACGTTGAGATTCGAGGGTCCCTTACCCTGTTTTTTTCTCCATCTCGCACAGTGTCCCCTTCGTAGCTAGCAAGGACAACGCGCACAGCTCCATTCATTCCTTTCCTCTCCAAACTCCCTTTCTCTCTCTCCCCCTCGTCTACAAACTGTACTTCCCCTCCTCTGGCTCGCCACGGTCATGGCACTGGTATGCAGACAGTACTGATAATGACATTCACTGGCTAGGTTGCTGTCTGCTACGAGACTGTCTAACACCGACCTACAATTAATTACCAACTAACGTTAACGTCGTTAGCTAGCTGAACGTAGAACAACATTCCGGGCTTAGCTAACGTTAGCAACAAATTTAGCCAACACGTCTGAATACAAACAAATGTGCTAGCAAGTTAAAGCCAAGGCTGTGGTGTATTTTACACCAACGAACCACGACAAATAACGTTAAGTATTTCGGAATATAAAACTGATACAATAGCGAATAGTGTGGGTTAATTAAATGTTGAGGGGGGGTAATTACGGCAACATATGAGGACTGCGTAAGAGAAACCACAAAGCCAATTCGATAACTCAAATTAACATCGTTTTCGCTCAACTTTAACCTCAAAAATGTATATTGAAGCCAGTTGGGCAAACGGGGACTGAAGTTAGCTTAGCATGGCCACTGACTACACACCCAACCGCAACGCTGTGTGAAGCCAAAGCCAGCTAGCCAAGGATAGCTAACCTTTACTAGCGACCGCTTGTTAAAGCCTCAAATCATAGCTCCATTTCGGAAAAAAACGTCAAATAAACAAAAATGAAAACGTGATAAATGACATATTTACATCAAGCGAATAACAACGTTCAGAAACCAGTTTAAAAAGACTTGCCTGAATGAGGTCGTTTCGGCTTCTCTTCATTCGGTTCTACCGACCATCAACAAGCTACAGCTAGAAACCACTACTGCTAGAGCCCTACAACGTCACAACACAACCTAATGATGATGATACGTCACCCAGACTCGAATTGGGCATTTCACGGAAACTGTGCGGGGGTGTCTGTCTGTCTCGCAGTCTGGCAGTCTGGCTTGGTTTGTGTAGCACATCTGCAGTACTGAGTGAGTGAGTGAGAGCGAGAGCGCCTCACCAACCATATAACCCGGCCATATAACGATTTGTTTGGATTCCCATTCGTTCTGTTCTTGATGTCCTTGAGTCTAGTATATTTAGGTTACATATTAACTAAGGTTTATACTCTGTAAATGACCCACTATTAAGAATATGTTCTATTTAAAACAATTATCTTATTATTAAATTATTTAAAACAATTATCAACATACACAGGCATATCTATACTATACCATATTTTATTTATAATATATCTATTTGGTTCATATTGTTTGGTTTATTTGTTATGTTTTAACAATTTGTTGATCTTTTTCCCAGTAACATCATGTCCTGGGGTGACATTAGTTTGGCAGCTGATCACACCAAACAACACAATGAATTTGGGCTTTCAGTCAAGTTTGTAAACATAGGAAAGAAACATACGAAAGGTTGTTTGAGGATAAGAGATAAAATACAACACATCAAATCCATTTACCAAGCTGAGATCATTTTGGGACCCCCCCCCTCATAAAAACCTCTCCCCATTCTATTTAAAATGTTACACTTACAGTATCTATTCAGAATGCATTTCCCCAGCAAAATGAAGAAAGCGAGGGAAATTATGTTTACCTGCAATGTCAATAAGTCATACCTTAGACCTGGCGCCAGTTAAAAGTCATAGCTGTGTGATTCACTAGCTGGTGCCTGTGATGAGAGCGGGGCGTAAAAGAGGTGGATTGCTCACTGTGTTAATGAATGTGCAGTTTGGCTGAAATGTCTTGTCTGGATTGATTGAACTCAGAGGCGTCAGGCCCATTGAAACTGAGAGGGCAGAACACAGCGCCCTTATTTTGTAATACATTTGTACATTAAATACTGTATATACAATATATTTTACACACAATTCATAATTAATTAAAAAATATATATAATAGATATGGGGAATGATCAGTGCCAACCTCAAAAAAACAACATGTAGGGCTGCTTGTGGCCTCTGCTCTGACAGGGCTGATAATTAGAGGTGCGTCCCGAAAGGCAACCTATTTCTGGCCGACAGAGTCCACTATTTTGACCAGAACCCTATGGGCCCTGGTCAAAAGTAGTACACTAACCCTATGGGCCATTGTCAAAAGTAGGGCCCTGGTCAAACGTAGTGCACTATTTATAGGTACATTTAAAAAAAATAAAAAAAATAAAAAAATAGAGTGCCATTTAGGATGCACCTATTAATGATTTACGCCTGTGACTGGGTTGCTGCTGGCTGGGGCTTCCTCTGTGACTGGGTTGCTGCTGGCTGGGGCTTCCTCTGTGACTGGGTTGCTGCTGGCTGGGGCTNTCCTCTGTGACTGGGTTGCTGCTGGCTGGGGCTTCCTCTGTGACTGGGTTGCTGCTGGCTGGGGCTTCCTCTGTGACTGGGTTGCTGCTGGCTGGAGCTTCCTCAGACTTTGTCCTGTATCATGGATGAGTCATTGGCTTTTTTTTTATATGATATGTGGAAAGGGAAGGGCTGCGGTGCTATGGTTTCAGCTCTATCTACTGTCTACACACTGACGACCATGTTTAAAGCCCTACCCCCTCCCTGAGAATCAGAAGGACTAGGGCAGTTTCCCTATAGGCTATATGTAAATGTGTAATATTTCATATTAGTCTCACATTATATACACTAGGCCAGGTGTGGGCAAACCTTTTTGCTCAAGGCCCAGATCGAGATTTTAAAATTCAATGGAGGGCAGCATATTTTGTTGTGGTATGATTTGTTTGTCGAAATCTATTTGCGGGCCAGAAAAATTGCAGTTATTTTTAAATATATAAATCCATGATCATTTCTACATACTTTCTATCTCGTTTTAGACTTTCAAGTGTGTGTTAATTTTTACCCAAATTAGTCATCACCCCTCTCAAAATGTATTTTTTGTATTTTACTCAAACTGAATCTGACCCACAGGACGCAGTTTGCGAAACCCTGCACTAGGCAATCCCTCTCTTCGTTAGAGAGATTGGCAGTACAAATAGAAAATGGAATCTGCAGTAGGGGGAAACAGCGCCACTGGCCACCCCACCACAGTTCTTGTTTTTGTTGTAGAGCTGAGGAGCATGAAAAATACAATTGCAGTACATATTGTGCTCTTCTATCGTGGGTGCGAGGATGTCTGTGGGGGGGGGGGGGAAACAGTATTGGTTGTTTACAGTAACATCTTTGTTGTTGTAATATTGTGAGCCTTAGAGGAGTTGCCAACAATGGGATGTTCTAGTTTTCAGGCATACAGATATATTCAACCTAACTTGAAGGTTAAAAGTTCAACTTTTCTGCTGAACACCGGATATGGGAACTCCGCTCAGGCGTTTCTGTTACGCCTGACACGTTAGGTTATAATATTGTAAACGGACGTGGCTGTTTTACTATTAATGATTCCAGTTTCAATATAAGTACAGTGCCTTGCAAAATAATTCATCCACCGTGGCATTTTTCCTATATTGTTGCATTACAACCTGTAATTTAAATAGATTTTTATTTGGATTTCATGTATTAGACATACACAAATTAGTCCAAATTGGTGAAGTGGTGAAATTGGTGAAAAAAATTACTTATTAAAAAAAAATAAAAAAAAATAAAAAACGGAAAAGTGGTGCGTGCATATGTATTCACCCCATTTGCTATGAAGTCCCTAAATACAATCTGGTGCCAATTACCTTCAGAAGTCACATAATTAGTTAAATAAAGTCCACCTGTGTGCAATCTAAGTGTCACATGATCTGTCACATGATCTCAGTATATATACACCTGTTCTGAAAGACCCTGAAGTCTGCAACACCACTAAGCAAGTGGCACCATGAAGACCAAGGAGCTCTCCAAACAGGTCAGGGACAAAGTTTTGGAGAAGTACAGATCAGAGTTGGGTTATAAAAAAATATCTGAAACTTTGAACATCCCACAGAGCACCATTGAATGCATTATTAAAAAATGGAAAGAATATGGCACCAAAACAAACCTGCCAAGAGAGGCAGAGGCCAAAACTCATAGACCAGGCAAGGAGGGCTTAATCCGAGAGGCAACAAAGAGACCAAAGATAACCCTTAGGGAGCTGCAAAGCTCCACAGCGGAGATTGGAGTATCTATCCATAGGACCACTTTAAGCCATACACTCCACAGAGCTGTGCTTTACGGAAGAGGGGCCAGAAAAAAGCCATTGCTTAAAGAAAAAAATAAGCAAACACGTTTGGTGTTCGCCATAAGGCATGTGGGAGACTCCCCAAACATATGGAAGAAGGTACTCTGGTCAGATGAGACTAAAATTGAGCTTTTTGGCCATCATTTGGTCCCGTGTGGCTCAGTTGGTAGAGCATGGCGCTTGCAACGCCAGGGTTGTGGGTTCATTCCCCACGGGGGGACCAGGATGAATATGTATGAACTTTCCAATTTGTAAGTCGCTCTGGATAAGAGCGTCTGCTAAATGACTTAAATGTAAATGTAAATCAAGGAAAATGCTATGTCTGGTGCAAACCCAACACCTCTCATCACCCCATCCCCACAGTGAAGCATGGTGGTGGCAGCATCATGCTTTGGGGATGTTTTTCATCGTCAGGAACTGGGAAACTGGTCGGAATTGAAGGAAGGATGAATGGTGTTAAATACAGGGAAATTATTGAGGGAAACCTGTTTCAGTCTTCCAGTGATTTGAGACTGGGACGGAGGTTCACCATCCAGCAGGACAATGACCCTAAGCATACTGCTAAAGCAACACTCGAGTGGTTTAAGGGGAAACATTTAAATGTCTTGGAATGACCTTGTCAAAGCCCAGACCTCAATCCAATTGAGAATCTGTGGTATGACTTAAAGATTGCTGTACACCAGCGGAACCCATCTAACTTGAAGGAGCTGGAACAGTTTTGCCTTGAAGAATGGGCAAAAATCTCAGCGGATAGATGTCAAGCTTATAGAGAAATACCCCAAGAGACTTGCAGCTGTAATTGCTGTAAAAGGTGGCTCTACAAAGTATTGACTTTGGGGGGGTGAATAGTTATGCACACTCAAGTTCAGTTTTTTTGTCTTATTTCTTGTTTGTTTCACAATAAAAAATATGTTGCATCCTCAAAATGGTAGGCATGTTGTGTAAATCAGATGATACAAACCCCCAAAAAATCAATTTTAATTCCAGGTTGTAAGGCAACAAAATAGGAAAAATGCCAAGGGGGTGAATACTTTCGCAAGTCACTGTAAGAAAGTATACAAATATTTTGAAGATAAATACACAACGCAGAGACAGAGTACGAGAGGTCAAAAGGACGAGAAGTCAATTGAATTAACGATTAATGGAAATCGTTTTTCTTTCTGTAATAGGGAATTATTTATCAATGGGTCAGAGACATGGGAGGAATTTGTCTATACAGTGAGCCTGAAACAGGATACTTGTTATTTGGCCATTGGCCCAGTTGTACCGCAAGGACTTCTAATTGGTCAACCACAGGCTAGGGCTGGGTTATAAAACTAGATCCTGTCCTTTTGTTCTGGGGAGATAATCACAGGAGAGAACGACAGGAGAGATCCACTGGAGAGAACCACATGAGAGCATCATTGAGGACAGGGGAGAATGACCATCTACCTCCCCGTATGATTTGTCCTCTTCAAATAAACCTATTTTCCTCCCCCAGATTTCCTTTGGGGTTTGTGTTATTGAAGAATTACATCAACTGCTACCAAAAGGAAATGTCAAAAGTTTAGTCTAAGGCAGATAGAGCTACTTACAACATCATTTAAGCTCTTTGATTGTTTAAAGATGCCATTCATTTAAACCTCAATTTGTTTTATGGTCAGTTATAAAAACATTGAAATTTTCATAAGATATTTTTGTCCTAGCAATTAAAGATCTCTGTGATTTGTCCATGTCCTCACAGCTTTTCTCCCAAATTAAACCCAACTGCCCCCCAGCCGAGAGAGTGTGCATCCCAAATGGCACCCTATTCCCTACATAGTGCACTACTTTTCACCAAAGCCCTTTGGGCCCTGGTCAAAAGTAGTGTACTGTATAGGGAATAGGGTGCCATTTGGGATGCTCCCTGAGCCTTGTCATGTAACTGTTAATCAGACGGTGGCTGTACACTGAGAGGCTGTTCATTGAGAGGCTTATCGAGCTGCCTGCCTGC
Source organism: Salvelinus sp. IW2-2015 (assembly GCF_002910315.2). NCBI lineage: Eukaryota > Metazoa > Chordata > Actinopteri > Salmoniformes > Salmonidae > Salvelinus > Salvelinus sp. IW2-2015. The sequence goes on from NC_036871.1 coordinate 37,990,061, forward strand.
GAGAGAGAGGACACGTTATGCTCCCTCACTGTCTGTCTGACGGTCTGACTCACACTCTGATGTCACAGCCTAATGTGCGTATGTGTGCAAGTACGTTTCTTTTGTGTGTCTGTTTGTGAGCGGCATGATAAAGGTTTGATAAACGACCCCGGCCAGCACCTCCAGGCTGGCTCTCATACGACAGCGAGGTCAGCAGATGTATTGTGAGAGCGTGAAGCCGTAGCTGTGTAACAGTGGACATTCTGTCTGAAACAAATGGCACACTAGTTCCTTCATAGTGCATACATTTTGATCCAAAGCCCCATGGGCCCAGCCTGGTCAACATTCTAACACATTATACAGTATAGGGATCAATTTGGGACACACTCTCTCCTCCTATCCAGCCGCAGAGCACAAGAGACATTGATTTCCCTGTAATAACATCACAAGGTGTGCTGCTGCTGTGATAAAACATGTATCTCATACGTACAATAAAATAGCCAATGCTGAATGTTCATTAGGTCCTGATAAACACAGAGCTGTTGGCTGAGGTGGTAGAGTATGGGCTCTGGGCAAAAGTAGTGCACTATATAGTGAATAGGGTGCCATTTGGGACACAAACAGTTGTTGTGGCATGGTCAGAGGACTGGGAAAGGAAAAGAGTAGGAGAACAGAGTGGAGTTACTAGCTAGCGCATTGATGAACCTCTCTGTTAGCCTGGGCTCTGTCTCAACTCCTATTGAGCCTGACACTAAGTGCACCCTGGGGGAATAAGACCTCACAACACATTCTACCGCCATCTCTTGTTTTAAGTCTATTAGAACCGTTTTATTTATTAAAAGCCACACTTCATTAGAATATTGCAGGACGAGGTCTAGGCATATAACAAGATATGTCTGGATTAGTAGTAAATATACAGTTGAATTCTGGCATATTGGGGGAAATGTTCGATACTTTCACAAATCTTTTGTGTCTTTGTTTTATTGATTTACTTCAAAGGGGAATTATATTTATTCCACTCGGGCCGCAAAACCAGCACTACACATAGAATGAAATCTATTCACATATTTTACAGGATATATTCTGGGTAGAATATGGATAAATCCTCTGTGTCTTCAGGGAAGCCATCCAGACACTCTATATGACACCTATGACCCGATCCTTATTCTATTGCTGCCCAGCTGTCATACACACATTCTCTATGTAACAATGAAATAAAATCACTAAACTACTCTGTGATCAATCATAAATGAATGAACCCCATGTCTCCACCTCTGACCCCCAGTCCCTGTCACCACCTCTGACCCCCAGTCCCTGTCACCACCTCTGACCCCAAGTCCCTGTCTCCACATCTGACCCCAAGTCCCTGTCACCACCTCTGACCCCCAGTCCCTGTCACCACCTCTGACCCCCAGTCTCCTAGTCCCACACTCATGACCCCAAGTCCCTGTCACCACCTCGACCCCAGTCCCTGTCACCACCTCTGACCCCCAGTTCCTGATCCTACCTCTGACCCCAGTCCCTGTCTCCACCTCTGACCCCCAGTCCTGTCTCCACCTCTAACCCCCTGTCACCACGCTTAACCCCCAGTCCCTGTCCTCACCTCTAACCCCCAGTCCCTGTCTCCACCTCTAACCCCCAGTCCCTGTCCTCACCTCTGACCCCCAGTGTTCTGTGCATGCTTGGTACTACGATTCAACTTGAGTAGAAAAGGTAAGAATAGTGTGTTCACACTAAAGTGGCAATATTAACAATCATTTTAGACGCAGTGGCTGATAAATTGAATGAATGACACTGGAGATGCCGTCACTATATCATTATAATGACAGTAGTAAAATACACACTATTACCGAAACCAATCTGTACATAGCAGCTCTCTGAATCCCGCAGCGCTATGTGGTGTGGGGGATGTGACGACAATGACTCATCGTTGATTTATTGACAAAGACCAAGAAGGTTGTTCAATCACACACACACTGATTCAACAGAGTCATAGAGTGTTATTAGCTATGATGATAACAACGTTGCCTCCAAGACTGTGTTTAGTATGTAGTAGAATGTAGCACCTTGAAGTACATACACATAACATCACAAATCACACCTTATTCCCTATATGTAGTGCACTACTTTTGACCAGAGCCCTATGGTGCACTATATACGGAATAGTGACATTTGGTACACACATTGGCATGCACTGCAGCACCGAGAAGTACACTACACATTACAGTGTGTGTTTAACAAAAGGGGTCGTTGTGTTTTTCCTTCTGAACAGAACAGTATGAGATAGATTGTTTTATTGCTTAATTAAACCCCTCTAGGTGTGTGGGGGGGGGGGGGGGGGGGGGGGTAGACAAGATAAGAGCAATTAAAGCAGGATGTTTTTCAGATCCTCCACCGTTTTACATCATTAACTATACAGCGGTTGTCCGCTCTGGTTGCCTGCATCCCAAATGGCATCCTACTCCTTACATAGTGCACTACTTTTGACCAGAGCCCTACGGACCCTGGTCAACAGTGGTGAACTATGTAGGGAATAGGGTGACATTTGTGACACAGCCTCTGTGTTCCAGGGGCTGAGATGGTGAGGGGTGATGCTGCAGCGTAGCGCCTGAGAAGGCCAGAGTTTTAGAAGAACAGGATTATGGGAAGAGACATGTATCCCTTTTTGTCCTTCATGGAGGAAGGTTGATTTACAGTACAGTATCGCATGCGGTTTTACAATATATTTTCCACCCAGGCTTTTTAGATTGGGAGACAAGGGGTGTTGATGAAACCGTTGAGATATAATAACGAGAGAGACAGAGAGAGAAGGGTAGGAGAGAGAGAAGGGTAGAGGAGAAAGAGAGAGAAGGGTAGGAGAGAGGAGAAAAAGCGAGAAGGGTAGAGGAGAAAGAGAGAGAAGGGTAAGGAGAGAGGAGAAAGAGCGAGAAGGGTAGAGAAGAAAGAGAGAAGGGTAGGAGAGAGGAGAAAGAGCGAGAAGGGTAGGAGAGAGGAGAAAGAGCGAGAAGGGTAGGAGAGAGGAGAAAGAGCGAGAAGGGTAGAGGAGAAAGAGAGAGTAGAGGTGAGAGAAAGTAGAGGAGAGCAGAGGTTCTCCAACTTCCTCAGGGACCCCCAGCCATTCCATTTATTTGATGTATTCCAGATCAAACCTGATTCAACTTGTCAACTAATCCTCAAGCCCTTGACTACTTAAATCAGGTAAACTAGTTCAGGGCTACAACAATAGAGAGAAGAGGAGACCGAGGAAACCAAGGAGAGAGAAGAGGAGACCGAAGAGGGCAGAGGAGAGAGAAGAGACCGAGGAGGGCAGAGGAAAGCTCTCGTGGCAGTGACCTTTTACCTGAGGGAGCCAAACGTCTGGCAACGTCACATCACATGACTACAGGAGACAAGCTGCTGCTGCAGTGTGGATTTAGACAGAATCTAGAACTCTCTTAGTGTTTATCAAGCCTAATGAAACTGCTTTGTGATCTACCTCTCAGGTTCATTTAAAACATAAAACAGGTATCGGTAAAACAGACAGACACCTAGTCAGGCAGAGAGATCGACAGAGACGGACACCTAGTCAGGCAGACAGATTGACAGAGACGGACACCTAGTCAGGTAGACAGAGATGGACAGGACAAACAGGCAGATGGACAGACACAGCGAGCCAGCCAGACGGACATAGACACACACTGACAGACAAACAGCGACAGACACACTGACAGACCAATGAACAGAGAGACGGACGAACAGCGATAGCACGAGACAACCAGTAACAGAGACAGACACACTAACAGACCAATGAACAGAGACAGACGGACAGCGATAGCACGAGACAACCAGTTACAGAGACAGACGGACAGCGATAGCACGAGACAACCAGTAACAGAGAGACAGACGAATAGCGATAGTACGAGACAACCAGTAACAGAGAGACAGACGAACAGCGATAGCACGAGAGAACCAGTAACAGAGACAAACAGCAACACAGACAGGGAGGGAAATAAAAGTATTTTTTATTTTTATTTTATTTTGTGAAATCTGTTTTTACATCCTGTTAAGCATTCAGTAGGCTCCTCTGGATGAAATCACACATCATCCTCATCAAAGTGTTTCGAAAACAGGTTTCACACAATAACAATATCACCAATCAATGTAGCGATCAATCATTAGAGTAACAGCACATTTGATTTAATAAAAAAAAAAGTTACAAAAAAATACATTGCAATATAAAGTAACATGACAAAAATTCTGAAGAGTGTTTGTTCCTCCAATCACCACTTGGCACCACTTTAAAACACTTTGGCAGCAACCCAATTGTCACCCTAAATGGCACCGAGACAACCATTTAGTGCACTTGTTTTTTTCACCAGGGCCCATAGAGCTCTGATCTAAAGTAGTGCGCTATATAGGGCATAGGGTGCCATTTGAGACTGAACAAATGTTGTTTTTTTAACCCTCTCTATTCAGAACTTGGAATATAAATTGAAGCTGTTAAATGCTTTGATAGTGTTTCTTATTAGATTTGATGAAAATCTCTTTCAAGAGCTTCATCTGTAGTGTCAGAAGTGGTCCAGGAGATCGCCGGTCTGACTCCATCCTTATCATTCATATTCAAACTGATTCACAGACATGGACTAGAGAAAACTGTAGATTTTTTTTTTTATATATATATATATATATATATATATATATATATATATATATATATATATATATATATATATATATATATATATTGTGAAAACAGATATATACCAAGAGTTTCAGAAATGCATTCTATTTTAAAAATGAACAGAGGGAGAAAAAAAATATTCATATAATTTTTCTGGCTAATATTAGGACACACATCTCTCTATCCGACAGCAGGACGCTCTTTGATGATGTCATCGCCGGGTTGTCTAGTAACCATGCAGCGCTAACTAGTGAGAGCATTGGACTAGTAACCGAAAGGTTGCAAGATCGAATCCCTGAGCTGACAAGGTAAAAATCTGTCGTTCTGCCCCTGAACAAGGCAGTTAACCCACTGTTCCTAGGCCGTCATTGTAAATAAGAATTTGTTCTTAACTGACTTGCCAAGTTAAATAATAAAAGAAAAATGGTGCACTAGTTTTGACCAGGGCCCATAGGGCTATGACCAAAAGTAGTGCACTAGATAGGGCATAGTGTGCCATTTGGGATGCATGCCTAAACTCAGCTAGTGGTCCAGCCCACTCGTATCCAAATCCTCTCCTCACAGTAAACTCTTCCATTCACAGTGTGTTTGTATCCATAACAACCCCCTAACTCTAAATCTTGCAGTGTTATTGTAGAGTACTTTTGTTGCGCACTTTATATAGTATAGGATGCAATTTGAGATTTGCCTTTTGTCAGTAACTACGTTAGTTAGTGTTGGTTGGCTGCTGAGATGGCAATCGCTTTAACCTGGAACCGTCTCTGTCCTGGAAGTTGCCACGAAGACTACTGTAAACGTAAACAATAGTGAGCCAACCTGTGGTTATGACGGTAGAACAGGCTTGACGACGGCCTAACACTTTGGGACATTGACCAGCGTACAGACTGTCATTTCATTAAATAAAATGAGAAAAATATATAGATTTTTTTTTTTTTTTCTCTATGCTGTTGTTCTCTTGTTCTTCTTCTTCTGTCCTCTACAAACATGGTGCTGCAACTTTCATCATGATACATGTAGTGAACATGAAACAGTTTTCAACTATGTTCCCTGGTGATCTGGCTTGGGGTTAAAAGGCCTTGGCTAAACATCATTCTTATTATTTACAAATAAAGTATGCATTAACCACCAAGCTGGGAAGAAGAGAGGAGGGTTAGTTTGTTCTCTGTGGACGTCTGTCCCCCCCCCCCCCCCTTTGTGTCCAGTAACCTAGGTAACCAACCACCTCCAAGCCTCATTGGCTACTGAGAGCCTGCACTCTGATGACCAATGAGGAAATCAGTGCGGATTTGATACATGATACAAAAATAATTAAGAGAGAACGTAGGTTTAAAAGACTAGTGGTTAAAATAAAGAGGACAGAGTGACGTTCGTCCAAAATGGCACCCCATTCCCTAGTGCACTACACGTAGAGTATAAGGTGCCATTTGTGACACATACACACTATGTGAGATTGGTTTGGCAAGTTAGTGTCTCTTGTCTGAGAGCCCCGGCGGCTCTCCGCCTCTCTCTATCCAACAGCAGGACGCTCTTTGATGATGTCATCGCCGTGTTGTCTGGTAACCATGCAGAGCTAACTAGTGACGTCGTCGAGGACACGAGGTGGCGTGCTGCGTCCGCTCCCACACACACACACACACCTAGTTCACACACACACCTAGTTCACACACACACCTAGTTCACACACACTCCTCGGCCGACATCAGGAGAGGGTTGATGTACTCGAACCCTTCAAACTCCGACTGGTCGATCTTCTTCACCGCGTCACTGGAATACAGGAAAGGAACAGCGGTTAAGGGGGGTCCTATGACAGATCAGGAAGTAATTCACAGGTCTAGTAACCTCCATCACAGGCAGCCTCTGTTTTGAAACCATAGGATTCAGTACTCCACTCAGCAAGATGTTTTTAGGAGTCATTGTGTTCTTTATAAACATAAAGACCTCTGTAAGATATCTGCACTCTCTCTTATTTATTCACAAAGCAGTCTGGCAGAAACTTCCACTGTACATCACTTCATTGATTTATTGTAGACGAACAAATGACCAAACCCGTTCTCAGGGATGGATAACTCTGGAGATCCCGTTGGTCTCCATAGAGTTAGGAAAATCTGATTTGAGTTTTTCCTGCCCTTTGTGTGGAACAATACACAAAACTCCTTTCAGACATTTAAAATGATTGCCTGGAGACTTATGTAAACGAATGCGATTGCTTTTCTTAAATATGTTTAATGTGTATTAGATTATAGTGGGTTTTATTTATGTAGTGGGTTTTATTTATGTAGTGGGTTTTATTTAGGTAGTGGGTTTTATTTATGTAATGAGTTTTATTTATGTAGTGGGTTTTATTTGTAAATGTATACAGGGCTCTCTTGTAAAAGAGTGACTCCCTGTTTAAATGAAGATTAATCAAATAAATAAAACTGATTCATGAAGAATGACAGACGGCGACAGACAGAGACAGTCTGACCAGCCAGCGACAGACAGAGACAGTCTGACCAGCCAGCCATTAGGACACTCACTCGTCATCAGGCGTGAGCTGGATGGGCTCGTTGGTAAACTGGGTGTCGAAGCTGTCCAGTCCAAACTCTCCTGAGATGTTGGGTTTGAATGGAGGAGCCACCTGCTTTTGTTCCATCTGAAACAACACAAGGCAATGGGGTCAGAGGGCGGGCAGACACAGACACACCCTTGAGCTTGATACTCTTTTAAAATAATGTATATGAAGATATTTTAACCAAAGCTACTTACAGACAACTTTATACAGCAAGCAGCATGTTTCAACCAACAAGTCTTATTTACAAACAAGACTTCAAAATGGGGTTCAGTGTATGAAACAGAGGTCAGCGTATGAAACAGAGGTCAGCGTATGAAACAGAGGGTCAGCGTATGAAACAGAGGTCAGCATATGAAACAGAGGTCAGCGTATGAAACAGAGGTCAGCGTATGAAACAGAGGTCAGCGTATGAAACAGAGGTTCAGCGTATGAAACAGAGGTTCAGCGTATGAAACAGAGGGTCAGCGTATGAAACAGAGGGTCAGCGTATGAAACAGAGGGTCAGCGTATGAAACAGAGGCTCAGCGTATGAAACAGAG